>NW_021281317.1:0-1304 GCF_002162155.2 Triticum dicoccoides
AAAAAAAATGTGCACTTCATTCAAACCAAGATAATGTTCTTACAATCAGCTTTATTTTATTTTTGTAAAGAGAGACGGCCTCTCCGAATTTCATTCATCTTATTATCAGCTTGTAGACTATGCAGAATAAAATGAGGGCTATGGTCCAGCCAACGTGCTTCTGCGCCACTCACGCACAGTCATGAGTATCAACATTTGCTGTCCTTCTAGCAAAACGAATATCAAAAGACTCAAAAAGTGGACTGCTTTGTGATTCCGTCTTATCCGCCATAGACCCGCCAAAATTATCGCTGGATGGGATGTTTCCACTCAGAGTAAAAGTATACGATACAATAAAACAGAGCGACATCTCTGGCCATTTTCTTGCTCCCGATATTTTTGCACGCGATAATGGCGCTAGCCAATCGGTAAATAAATCAGAGAAAAGCAATCACGTTTATGTAGGGAAGATAATCACGGAGATTGCCCTATATAGGGAAGATAATCGCCGAGATTGCAGGGCAGTTAAGGCCGCACGTCACATGCAGCAAGAAAATCCCGAGTTCAGCGGAAGAGAAGGAAATAATAAAGCTAGGCTGCTCGCACTACCCCATTTTCATCTATCATATTGCTAAAAACATTTACTCCTATCCAGCAATCTGTTTGGGTTTTTAGTTTTAAACTTTATGCGTGTGTGGCATGATCGTGAACATGGATTACCAGTTGTCATGGTGAGTACTCTACATTCACCATTCATGTGTCCTTTTAGATGTGAGCCTTGCATGACAGCATAATGCACGTGAAGGACGATTATGACCCCCAGAATCAGGTGTTGGTACACTTGCTGTCGTACAAGGACAATGAATGCGTAGAAAATATTCCACAAGTCATGCGTGATTTGGTGAAGAGAATTGGGATAAACTTTTTTTAGTCGGAGAAGCATATGTGTAATTTTATTACAACATTGTGAAATAGCTTTGTTTACTCTGTATCAATACGTTATTACAGTTCTTATTCTTTTAATCTAAATATGAACAAAGCTATTTTTTGCAAGCTTACTTCAAATATTTCATGTGAAGTGGATAGTTATATGCTAAACGAAAAGAAATGTGTGTGCTCTTCTTAAATTTAACTCAGTACAGATGTACGCTACTTCATCTCAACATTGAGTTAGATAATCCTCAACTAAACTTTGTCATTCAATTAGATGGACACGTCTAAAATTTGTACATGTATTATTGCCCGTGGCAACGCACGGGCATTTTACTAGTCTGCATTAAATTGTCTTATGGAACATGGAGGTGACCCAGACATTAATAAGCTAC
>NW_021281318.1:0-1702 GCF_002162155.2 Triticum dicoccoides
GCAGCGCATACTCAGTGAGCATTATGGTGTTACCTTTTCTATTGTGTAACAGCATACATAATGTTCTATCTCTCTCATGTCAATGGTGAATTGAATCTTACATCTTTTTTATGCCATAGCCGTGAGAAATTGATGAATAATCAACTCACATGGTTTTATTAATTGCATCAGAAAATTTCCTGTTTCTTTTGTGGCATTGTTGATTGCATAAGCAGAACATGCATGGTTACATGATTCCAAAAAGAATCCTGGCATTTCTCAGTGTCTATCAGTAGGATCCCTCTAAACACGGGTCATCAAATCCACCTGCAAGCTGCACAACAACTATGATTGAATACGATGTGCAAGTATGGGGACAGAGTAGTACGAGCAAATGAAGGTTACTGGACGGACGCATGGAGCATGAGCTCCTCTTTTTCAGGGGCCACCTTACTTGACCATTCTAAGGTAGGTACTACTTCCTTGCTGATTTCAATCAAGAACAGAATGCCATTTCGCTCAATATAATTAGTGGTCTCTGTCAGTAGGATCTCATGTTTGATCTACATTTTATTCACAGAATTTGCAAAACGCTTGCGAGTTAGTACCTAGGAAAATAAACATTTTTCTACCTCAAATTAGCAGATCAATATCCTTGCCTAATTTAATGTTGCTTTTCTTCATATAAAGATTTGTGCTGCTATAAGGTTCTTCAGTTTCCGTGTTATATTATCATTGTTTAGGAAATATTTGTCACCCATTAAACTGTGGATAAACTATGTCTGCGCCCCATGCAACATTTCTTTACTTATACCTAAGTGCTTGCTCGCCTTGCAAGATACTTAATTCACTGTGCCATTTTCAGGTCCCAACCATCTCTCCCTGTCGATGCTCGAAGCAATCCGAGCAAGGGGGTCAGAAAGAAGTAGAAACATCGTCTGGGTAATCATATGGCTTTTTTTTCCCTCCAAATTCTTCTGGATCTTCTTGTGGTCTTTGTTACCACCACGCATTCAGATTTTAGTTGATTTTTTACTTTCTAATTCTTGCACGTATAATTTATTATTGGCTCACTCGTCACCCTAGATCGCCGCCGCCGCTCCCCTTTCTCGCCTTTCTTCTCCCTCGCTGCCGCCAGGGGACGCCGCCGGGCAAAGCCCGCGCGTGCGTCGGCGGCGGCGGGGCTCCCTCCCTCCTCGCGAGGCTCCTGGGCAGCGCGGGCCGGCCGGCCCTCGTGACGGCGCTCGGCTCGGCGGCAGGTCGGGCCGCCGGCGGATCTGCGGGGCTCCCCTTTGGTGGCGCTGCAGCGATGGCGGCGGCGTGGTCTGCGCGGGGCGGCGAGGCGCGGACTCCTCGTCCTCCCGATCTGATGGCGCCGCGGTGGCACCGGCACTCGGGCGTGCGGCGGGGTCCGTGAGGGTGGTTGGGGCGGCGGTTGGCTTCGGCAAGTGGTGGCGGGCGCTGGGCTCTCGGCGGCGCTCCGGCGTGTGCAGGCGACAGCGGTCCCTGGGCGCGGTCGGCGGCTCCGTCTCTGACCCGGACGGCGCGGGAGATGGCGGCGGCCCGGCATGGCCGGCGATCTGGATGCGGTGGTGCCGGTGGCTTGCTGACTTGCCGGCGCTCCAGGGTCTGCCTGGTGGTGCTGGTGGTGGCGGCGGCCCGTGCACGAGAGTTGGATCCCTTCGAACTGATCTGGGTGAAAACTTGCCTTCGGCTTCTGCTA
>NW_021281319.1:0-1304 GCF_002162155.2 Triticum dicoccoides
AAAAAAAATGTGCACTTCATTCAAACCAAGATAATGTTCTTACAATCAGCTTTATTTTATTTTTGTAAAGAGAGACGGCCTCTCCGAATTTCATTCATCTTATTATCAGCTTGTAGACTATGCAGAATAAAATGAGGGCTATGGTCCAGCCAACGTGCTTCTGCGCCACTCACGCACAGTCATGAGTATCAACATTTGCTGTCCTTCTAGCAAAACGAATATCAAAAGACTCAAAAAGTGGACTGCTTTGTGATTCCGTCTTATCCGCCATAGACCCGCCAAAATTATCGCTGGATGGGATGTTTCCACTCAGAGTAAAAGTATACGATACAATAAAACAGAGCGACATCTCTGGCCATTTTCTTGCTCCCGATATTTTTGCACGCGATAATGGCGCTAGCCAATCGGTAAATAAATCAGAGAAAAGCAATCACGTTTATGTAGGGAAGATAATCACGGAGATTGCCCTATATAGGGAAGATAATCGCCGAGATTGCAGGGCAGTTAAGGCCGCACGTCACATGCAGCAAGAAAATCCCGAGTTCAGCGGAAGAGAAGGAAATAATAAAGCTAGGCTGCTCGCACTACCCCATTTTCATCTATCATATTGCTAAAAACATTTACTCCTATCCAGCAATCTGTTTGGGTTTTTAGTTTTAAACTTTATGCGTGTGTGGCATGATCGTGAACATGGATTACCAGTTGTCATGGTGAGTACTCTACATTCACCATTCATGTGTCCTTTTAGATGTGAGCCTTGCATGACAGCATAATGCACGTGCAGGACGATTATGACCCACAGAATCAGGTGTTGGTACACTTGCTGTCGTACAAGGACAATGAATGCGTAGAAAATATTCCACAAGTCATGCGTGATTTGGTGAAGAGAATTGGGATAAACTTTTTTTAGTCGGAGAAGCATATGTGTAATTTTATTACAACATTGTGAAATAGCTTTGTTTACTCTGTATCAATACGTTATTACAGTTCTTATTCTTTTAATCTAAATATGAACAAAGCTATTTTTTGCAAGCTTACTTCAAATATTTCATGTGAAGTGGATAGTTATATGCTAAACGAAAAGAAATGTGTGTGCTCTTCTTAAATTTAACTCAGTACAGATGTACGCTACTTCATCTCAACATTGAGTTAGATAATCCTCAACTAAACTTTGTCATTCAATTAGATGGACACGTCTAAAATTTGTACATGTATTATTGCCCGTGGCAACGCACGGGCATTTTACTAGTCTGCATTAAATTGTCTTATGGAACATGGAGGTGACCCAGACATTAATAAGCTAC
>NW_021281320.1:0-2353 GCF_002162155.2 Triticum dicoccoides
TGACATGATTAACATGGGCATTTGATTACATTCTAGAAAAATGTAGGCTTCTTCACAAGAGGTTGGAGTGAATGAAAAGTTCCCTAAGAAAACTAGTACAGATGAATCCAAAGGATAAATGCTTATTTATTGTAACCATATGGATCACGCAACCAATATGGGGGGGCATGTATGTACTGAAATCCTCCAAAAGAACCTTCAGAAATTGCAGTACATTGTCATTGTAAACTTGGAAAAAGGTGTCACAAATTAAACTCCCTTATGGTTAACATTTAACAGGAAAGGAACATCACCTCGATATATAGCTTCTCCAGGCACAAAAAGCATCTCAGGAAACTGACAACTTACTCTAGGTCGGGCCCGATAGATTCTAGTGCCAAGACCTTCACCGTGCGCAGTTTCACGGTCAAGCTTGTCGGAATCATTTTTTGAATGACAGACAAATAAACATCTTCAAAATTATAAATAATGTTAATTTGTAGAAGGATAGGTAGAAGGCGGTTGTTGTACCTGAACGAGTGTGGATCCAATAACAAGCTCGGAGTATTTGTCAACGAGTAGCCCACCACTGTCAATTTCGGCGCAGAAATGACATTGATTCTTGTTGGACCTTCTTGATCAACTACAAGTAGTCTCTCAAGTGCAGGTGTGTCCTAGGTGACATTACCGTGGTCCACCTTTTTTGATGTCTTCCTGCCGCACCAGCAACACACATAAATAGTCTGACAAGACATGGAGGTGATGTGGAAGGTACTCAACCCATTGATCGCCTGAAGACGAAGGTACTCGAGTGCAGTACAGCCACAGAGCAGGCGCTCCATGTCACCCTTTGAGAGGCAGATGACGACGAGCTCGAGGTGCTTCAGTCGTGGTAGAATAAGAGAGGGCGCGTCATTA
The DNA here is from genome assembly GCF_002162155.2 of Triticum dicoccoides. NCBI lineage: Eukaryota > Viridiplantae > Streptophyta > Magnoliopsida > Poales > Poaceae > Triticum > Triticum dicoccoides. The sequence goes on from NW_021281320.1 coordinate 898, forward strand.
AGGGGCGAGAAATGGCAGTTCCTGAACTTGGCAACGCGCAGCATGGGCGCAAGGAGGAGTGCGGACGTTGGCAGCAACCGCATATGCCCATCATCAAAAGTGAGCTCTCAAGCTGATCTAGGGCGGGGGATCGGAACCAGTCGTCAAGCTTGACTCGGTCCTTGCCGTTGGAACGGAACTTGCCCATTCTAAGGCCTTTGGTTGGGCCAAGGTGACTGCCGAGGATCTTGGAGAACGCATCCAAGCTTTTGCAATAACCATGGCAGAGCTCGTGGGTGTCGATGAGGTCAAGAGGGCTGGAGTTCCATAGGGGGCACCACCGTCGGAAAAGGAGGGTTGTCCGCGCCCCATATTTGATTGGGAGGATGGAGATGATGACTCTCAACATATCATCAGGGAGGCTGTTAATTAAGTCTAGGCCTGCTGGAGTCGCTTGCGGTTCTAGCTCGCCCCGCCTCCGCTTGTTGGTAGCCCCGTTCTCCACCTCCGGAGTCTCTTTGTCAGCGGCGCTTTTTGATAGAAATGGGAGTACAGGGAATATTTAGTTAAAACAGGGCAATAGAAAAGTGCATTGGTAACTAGAAGTTATTAGGTAGGAATATAGTAAGAAAAGGGAATAACAATTGGTTGCTTAAATACTACACAATTCATTTGACATTACTGGGTAAGTCAACATATGCAGATAGTTGAAAGAAAACTTACTTCGAACAAAGTCTGGACGGATGATTTTGTCAGGGAAGTTAGCATATATCTCATGACCAGGCCCTTCTATGTGCAGTGCAATTTTAGTGCCAGCTTTCAGTACATAATACTTTGCAATTTCATTCCAAAAGCCAGTGCCAAAATAGGAGTCACCACGTTCATCAAGTCTTACAGTAGCAACGATTGTAAATCCATGGTTTGTGTGCAGTATGACATTCGTGGAGCCTTGATGTATGTAAAGGGAAAAATTGTGCACTACATAATCTGTTGCATAGCGAGGGATGTCCTACAGAAAACGGTAGGATTGTTAAAGAAAATATGGTAACTGATGACCCACAAGTATAGGGGATCTATCGTAGTCCTTTCGATAAGTAAGAGTTTGTCGAACCCAACGAGGAGCAGAAGGAAATGATAAGCCGTTTTCAGCAAGGTATTCTCTGCAAGTACTGAAATAAGTGGTAACGGATAGTTTTGCGATAAGATAAATGGTAACGAGCAACAAGTAACAAAAGTAAATAAAGTGCAGCAAGGTGGCCCAATCCTTTTTGTAGCAAAGGACAAGCCTGGACAAACTCTTATAATAGGAAAAGCGCTCCCGAGGACACATGGGAATATCGTGAAGCTAGTTTTCATCACGCTCATATGATTCGCGTTCGGTACTTTGATAATTTGATATGTGGGTGGACCGATGCTTGGGTACTGCCCTTACTTGGACAAGCATCCCACTTATGATTAACCTCTGTTGCAAGCATCC
>NW_021281321.1:0-1437 GCF_002162155.2 Triticum dicoccoides
TTTGTAATATCTCGCTCCTCGGAGCCTATTGAATAGATTACTTGAGTCATAGAGTCATGTTGTGATGCCATGTTGTATTTGCACATATCGAGCATATTGTGTGTATGTTATTGAAATGCTTGGTATGTGTGGGATCTGACCATCTAGTTGTTTATCTTTAGTAGCCTCTCTTACGGGGAAATGTCTCCTAGTGTTTCCACCGAGCCATGGTAGCTTGCTACTGCTCCGGAACACTTAGGCTGGCCGGCATGTGTCCTTCTTCGTTCCTGTGTCTGTCCCTTCGGGGAAATGTCACGCGGTGAATACCGGAGTCCTGTTAGCCCGCTACAGCCCGGTTCACCGGAGTCCTGCTAGCCTAGTGCTACAGCCTGGATTCACTCGCTGATGACCGACACGTTCGATGCTGGGTCATGGATGCCTGTCCCTGTAAGTTTGTGCCACTTTGGGTTTACGACTAGCCATGTCAGCCCGGGCTCCTTATCATATGGATGCTAGCGACACTGTCATATACGTGTGCCAAAAGGCACAAACGGTCCCGGGCAAAGGTAAGGCGACACCCGTGGGAATACCGTGCGTGAGGCCGCAAAGTGATATGAGGTGTTACATGCTAGATCGATGTGGCATTAAGTCGGGGTCCTGACAGCGTTGGTATCAGAGCTTGACTGCCTGTAGGATTACCAAGCCAAACTGGTCGAAGTTGAGTCTAGAAATTCTTTAGTTATATAAGGGAATTGATTGTGGGATGGAACGTAAGGCTCTTTTTACTCCTTATATCTCATGCCCTTCTGATCTGAGTCATCTTATCTTTCCTGCGGGGATTAAGAACTAGGCTATCTCTTCTTTCTATTAGGATCACGTGTTACCAATCCGTAGACCTATAGAATTGTTGGACTTAAGCCTCGTTTCAGTTCCTATTACTTCCGTATGTTAAATTGTTGATCTCGAAACCTTGATATTGTGCCTTTGAGTGGTTATGCCACCATTTTTGTGATTGTCTCAAATCTTTTTGAGCAATTATAGCCGTTATGTTGTCCGAGTCATCCCAGGTTTCTAAATAGTCCGATGCATTTGCAAATCCCTTCCTTCTGTTTCCGATGTTCCCATGGGCCAGATTAACCACACTAATCGGTGTGTTGAGGTAATTATTGCCTCGACATATATGTTGGAATTATTATTATGACCCTAAGTGCTTAGGGGATCATCTAGTGGTCTAGCCATGATTTGTGTCCTAGTGTGAAGATTCTGGCCTTTATTCTCGGAAGCATCCCGTGATGCTACTTAGTAGTAGGTATTCTACTCCTGGGTTCTGAACCCGAGATTCACTCTACCTACTTCATGTTGATAGTAATTGCTAGTGCCTTTAGGATATTAGTAACCTTTGCGATAGTCCTTGAAGTCCGTGGTATCTTCTTCTTCCAAATACCATGAACTACTTAT
>NW_021281322.1:0-1557 GCF_002162155.2 Triticum dicoccoides
AGTTCTTTTGCCAGATCATCTCTGTTGACGCGAAGTCTCTCGCGACGTCCTTCAATATTTCTGGAGTTACGTTCCAACTGCCGGTTTCAACATCCTTGACATGATCCATGATCCTACTGTCCTTCAGTTACTGTCAAATATCCGGTATCTCGATGTTTTGCTCCTTCATCTTGTCTACTTTCAGCTTCTGGGTCCTGAGTTCTTCACCAATTGCCTTATTGTCAAATATTGCTTCTTGTAGGTCCATCTTAACTTCCTGATGTAACACTCCAGATCCTGGTGAATACACCAGCTAAGGTTAACACTCCAATGTTTGCAGATAGATGCTCCATCAGCTTTCTACCATCCAATCCTTCCATGCATCTGCATGCTTAACTCCGCACGGTGACAATAGCATAGGCGGGCGATAACATCATGGATAGTCGTGTTTTTTTTTCCTCTTGTCATTTCCATGAGTTAATAACTCCTGCCTTAGGGTTCTCTTGACAAAACTTTGAGTTACTAACTCTCCATGCTCCGGTCTTTCTCCGATACACCTTGATCTCGGTATTGATAACTTCCATAGTCTGCCAGGTTCCATAAAGGTAGCCTTCCTGGGTCATACAAATTTGGGAATTCTTCAGAGCCTTCAAATTCTCCAAGTCTTCGGAGTCTTCAACAGTTGTAGTTTCCATTTACACGGTTAAATCCTCTTCATTCCAAATGGTCTTAGTTGTCCGATATCTTGTCTCCTTGGAGTGGTCTCATCAGTCAAATCTTCGAGTGGTCAAAAGGGAAAAGGGGTATGGTCTCACTAAAAAGAATTTTGAATAAGCTCAGAAGAGAAGAGAGGTAAAAGATCTTTTGAAAGGGAAAGTTGTAGAGAAAAATCTTTGCTATTGGCTTGCCAGTTTCTAGGGTCACGTCCTACAGTCAACATGTGCTCTGATACCATCTTGTAGCGACCCGACCCGAATGGATCAAGTCTCTGTGCTTATGTGTCATCCCTGGATCAGTATGCTGACACACACAGTACTCGAAGGATTTATAACAGAGGTAAATCACATATATAAAGTAACGTAAATACTATTACCTCAATCCAAAATATAGCGGAAGCAACAAGGTTGTGGTTTCCCATCAACACCAACGGCAAAGTTGAGTGCAGAAATCGTAACCCTAACGTATCACTTACTCGTCGTAAGAAACCTGCAACATAAGACGTTGCAGCCCGAAACGGGTCAGTACATTGAATGTACTGGCAAATTCACACCATAGAGAATAATGAACAATGGCTATCACTATATGCATATATGGCTGGTGGAAAAGCTCTATGGTTATAAGGTTTTTGCGTAAAGCCAATTTTTTCCTACTACAAAGGAATAAATTTATTTAACTATCATGGTGGTTGTGAAACATTGAGAATGGTTGACAGCATCCTCAATCCCAATTAAAAGTACTCATTAAACCCAAACAAATTATAATAAGTAACGTGTTGAGATCAACAGGATAATCCAAGAACTAGATACTCAAAATGTCCATAACCGGGGACACGGCTAATCATGATTAGTTTGTTACTCT
>NW_021281323.1:0-1985 GCF_002162155.2 Triticum dicoccoides
TTTCAGCATAGCAAATACTTCAGGAATGGTCTTTTCCATCCCCTGCATATTGAAGTTCATCACAAAGCTCTTGTAGCTTGGTGGAAGCGACTGGAGGATTCTGTCAATGACCGCATCATCCGGGAGATTAACTCCCAGCTGAGTCAAGCGGTTATGCAACCCAGACATAGTGAGTATGTGCTCACTGACAGAACTGTTTTCCTCCATCTTACAGCTGAAGAATTTGTCGGAGACTTCATATCTCTCAACCCGGGCATGAGCTTGGAAAACCATTTTCAGCTCTTCGAACATCTCATATGCTCCATGTCTCTCAAAACGCTTTTGGAGCCCCGGCTCTAGGCTGTAAAGCATGCCGCACTGAACGAGGGAGTAGTCATCGGAACGTGCCTGCCAAGCGTTCATAACGTCTTGTTCCGCAGGGAGAACAGGTGCATCACCTAGCGGTGCTTGTAGGACATAATCTTTCTTGGAAGCTATGAGGATGATCCTCAGGTTCCGGACCCAGTCCGTATAGTTGCTGCCATCGTCTTTCAGCTTGGTTTTCTCTAGGAACGCGTTGAAGTTGAGGACTACGTTGGCCATTTGATCTACAAGACATATTGTAAAAATTTAGACTAAGTTCATGATAATTAAGTTCATCTAATCAAATTATAATGAACTCCCACTCAGAATTGACATCCCTTTGGTCATCTAAGTGTTACACGATCCGAGTCGACTAGGCCGTGTCCGATCATCACGTGAGACGGACTAGTCATCGTCGGTGAACATTCTCATGTAGATCGTATCTTCCATACGACTCGTGTTTGACCTTTCGGTCTCCGTGTTCCGAGGCCATGTCTGTACATGCTAGGCTCGTCAAGTTAACCCTAAGTGTTTTCGCTGTGTAAAACTGTCTTACACCCGTTGTATGTGAACGTAAGAATCTATCACACCCGATCATCACGTGGTGCTTCGAAACGACGAACTGTAGCAACGGTGCACAGTTAGGGGAGAACACTTCTTGAAATTTTTGTAAGGGATCATCTTATTTACTACCGTCGTTCTAAGTAAACAAGATGCATAAAACATAATAAACATCGCATGCAATTATATAAAGTAGTGACATGATATGGCCAATATCATATAGCTCCTTTGATCTTCATCTTCGGGGCTCCATGATCATCTTGTCACCGGCACGACACCATGATCTCCATCATCATGATCTCCATCATCGTGTCTTCATGAAGTTGTCACGCCAACGACTACTTCTACTTCTATGACTAACGCGTTTAGTAATAAAGTAAAGTAGTTTACATGGCGTTCTTTAATGACACGCAGGTCATACGAAAAATAAAGACAACTCCTATGGCTCCTGCCGGTTGTCATACTCATCGACATGCAAGTCGTGATTCCTATTACAATAGCATGAACATCTCATACATGACATATAGATCATTCATCATTCATCACAACTTTGGCCATATCATATCACAAAGCACTTGCTGCAAAAACAAGTTAGACGTCCTCTAATTGTTGTTTGGAAGTTTTACGTGGCTGAAGTAGGGTTCTAGCAAGAACGTTTTCTTACCTACGTGAAACCACAACGTGATTTGTCAACTTCTATTTACCCTTCATAAGGACCCTTTTCATCGAATCCGCTTCAACTAAAGTAGGAGAGACAGACACCCGCCAGCCACCTTATGCAACTTGTGCATGTTAATCGGTGGAACCGGTCTCACGTAAGCGTACGTGTAAGGTTGGTCCGGGCCGCTTCATCCCACAATACCGCTGAAGCAAGATAAGACTAGTAGCGGCAAGAAAGTTGACAAATCTACGCCCACAACCAATTGTGTTCTACTCGTGCAAGAAGAACTACGCATAGACCTAGCTCATGATGCCACTGTTGGGTAACGTTGCAGAAAACAAAAATTTTCCTACTCGTTTCACCAAGATCATCTAGGAGTTCATCTAGCAACGAGTCATTGGATGCATCTACGTACCTTGTA
>NW_021281324.1:0-545 GCF_002162155.2 Triticum dicoccoides
ACTCCGGACTTCTTTTGTGTTCAGTATGCAGCATTCAAAGCGACGTCATCAATTTCCAACATGTTCTAACATCATTTGTTTTTTTCGGTCATTTACCTAATTGTTTAGAGAGCTAAATGACCGTGAAATTGAAAATCACTACAAAATGAATTCTGAAAATGTTGAAACTTGGCATGGTATCATCATTTCACCCGCATAGCATGTGCGAAAGAGTAGAGAGGGTCACGGCAAAAACTGGACGCACTTCATGTACAAATTGGACAAACTCTTTCGGAGTATCAGGGTTTTGGACGATAACTCATCTGTTACACGGGCACTTCAATTTTTTTTAAACTTATTTGAACTCTGGACTTCTTTTGTGTTCAGTATGCAGCATTCAAAGCAACGTAATCAATTTCCAACATGTTCTAACATCATTTGTTGTTTTTCGGTCATTTACCTAATTGATTAGAGAGCTAAATGACCGTGAAATTGAAAATCACTACAAAATGAATTCTGAAAATGTTGAAACTTGGCATGGTATCATCATTTCACCCGCATAGCAT
>NW_021281324.1:604-1922 GCF_002162155.2 Triticum dicoccoides
TTAATGTTTTTTAAAATTATTTGAACTCCGGACTTCTTTTGTGTTCAGTATGCAGCATTCAAAGCGACGTCACCAATTTCCAACATGTTCTGACATCATTTGTTTTTTTTCTGTCATTTACCTAATTATTTAGAGAGGTAAATGACCGTGAAATTGAAAATCACTGCAAAATGAACTCTGGAAATGTTGAAACTTGGCATGGTATCATCATTTCACCCGCATAGCATGTGCGAAAGAGTAGAGAGGGTCACGGCAAAAACTGGGCGCACTTCATGTACAAACTGGACAAACTCTTTCGGAGTATCAGGGTTTCGGACGAGAACTCATCCTTTACACGGGCACTTCAATGTTTTTTAAACTTATTTGAACTCCGGACTTCTTTCGTGTTCAATATGCAGCATTCAAAGTGACGTCATCAATTTCCAACATGTTCTGACATCATTTGTTGTTTTTCGGTCATTTACCTAATTGTTTAGAGAGCTAAATGACCGTGAAATTGAAAATCACTACAAAAGGAATTCTGAAAATGTTGAAACTTGGCATGGTATCATCATTTCACCCGCATAGCATGTGCGAAAGAGTAGAGAGGGTCACGGCAAAAACTGGATGCACTTCGTGTACAAACTGGACAAACTCTTTCGGAGTATCAGGGTTTCGGACGAGAACTCATCTGTTACATCGGCACTTCAATGTTTTTTAAACTTATTTGAACTCCGGAATTCTTTTGTGTTTAGTATGCAGCATTCAAAGCGACATCATCAATTTCCAACACGTTCTAACATCATTTGTTGTTTTTCGGTCATTTACCTAATTGTTTAGAGAGCAAAATGACCATGAAATTGAAAATCACTACAAAATGAGCTCTAAAAATGTTGAAACTTGGCATGGTATCATCATTTCACCCGCATAGCATGGGCGAAAGAGTAGAGTGGGTCACAAAAAAACTGGACGCACTTCGTGTACAAACTGGACAAACTCTTTCGGAGTATCAGGGTTTCAGACGAGAACTCATCTGTTACACGGGCACTTCAATGTTTTTTAAACTTATTTGAACTCCGGACTTCTTTCGTCTTCAATATGCAGCATTCAAAGTGACGTCATCAATTTCCAACATGTTCTGACATCATTTGTTGTTTTTCGGTCATTTACCTAATTGTTTAGAGAGCTAAATGACCGTGAAATTGAAAATCACTACAAAATGAATTCTGCAAATGTTGAAACTTGGCATGGTATCATCATTACACCCACATAGCATGTGCGAAAGAGTAGAGAGGGTCACGGCAAAAACTAGACGCACTTTGTGTACAAACTAGACACA
>NW_021281324.1:5843-6720 GCF_002162155.2 Triticum dicoccoides
GAAAATGGTGAAACTTGGCATGGTATCATCATTTCACCCGCATAGCATGTGCGAAAGAGTAGAGAGGGTCACGGCAAAAACTGGATGCACTTCATCTACAAATTGGACAAACTCTTACGGAGTATCAAGGTTTCGGACGAGAACTCATCTGTTACATGGGCACTTCAATGTTTTTTAAACTTATTTGAACTCCGGACTTCTTTTGTGTTCAGTATGCAGCATTCAAGGCGACATCATCAATTTCCAACATGTTCTAACATCATTTGTTGTATTTCGGTCATTTACCTAATTGTTTAGAGAGCTAGATGACCGTGAAATTGAAAATCACTACAAAATGAATTCTGAAAATGTTGAAACTTGGCATGGTATCATCATTTCACCCGCATAGCATGTGCGAAAGAGTAGTGAGGTTCACGGCAAAAACTGGTCAAATTTCGTGTACAAACTGGACAAACTCTTTTGGAGTATCAGGGTTTCGGACGAGAACTCATCTGTTACACGGGCACTTCAATGTTTTTTAAACTTATTTGAACTCTAGACTTCTTCTGTGTTAAGTATGCAGCATTCAAAGCGACGTCATGAATTTCCAACATGTTCTAACATCATTTGTTGTTTTTCGGTCATTTACCTAATTGTTTAGAGAGCTAAATGACCGTGAAATTGAAAATCACTACAAAATGAATTCTAAAAATGTTGAAACTTGGCATGGTATCATCATTTGACCCGCATAACATGTGCGAAAGAGTAGAGAGGGTCACGGCAAAAACTGGACGCACTTTGTGTACAAATTGGACAAACTCTTTTGGAGTATCAGTGTTTCGGACGAGAACTCATATGTTACACGAGCACTTCAATGTTTTTTAAACTTATTTGAACT
>NW_021281324.1:7152-8496 GCF_002162155.2 Triticum dicoccoides
AGAACTCACCTGTTACACAGGCACTTCAATGTTTTTTAAACTTATTTGAACTCTAGACTTCTTCTGTGTTCAGTATGCAGCATTCAAAGCGACGTCATCAATTTCCAACATGTTCTAACATCATTTGTTGTTTTTTGGTCATTTACCTAATTGTTTAGAGAGCTAGATGACCGTGAAATTGAAAATCACTACAAAATGAATTCTGAAACTGTTGAAACTTGGCATGGTATCATCATTTCACCCGCATAGCATGTGCGAAAGAGTAGAGAGGGTCACGGCAAAAACTGGACGAACTTCGTGTACAAACTGGACAAACTCTTTCGGAGTATCAGGGTTTCGGACGAGAACTCACCTGTTACACGGGCACTTCAATGTTTTTTAAACTTATTTGAACTCTAGACTTCTTCTGTGTTCAGTATGCAGCATTCAAAGCGACGTCATCAATTTCCAACATGTTCTAACATCATTTGTTGTTTTTCGGTCATTTACCTAATTGTTTAGAGAGCTAAATGACCGTGAAATTGAAAATCACTACAAAATGAATTCTGAAAATGTTGAAACTTGGCATGGTATCATCATTTCACCCGCAAAGCATGTGCGAAAGAGTAGAGAGGGTCACGGCAAAAACTGGACGCACTTCGTGTACCAATTGGACAAACTCTTTCGGAGTATCAGTGTTTCGGACGAGAACTCATCTGTTACACGGGCACTTCAATGTTTTTTAAACTTATTTGAACTCCGGACTTCTTTTGTGTTCAGTATGCAGCATTCAAAGCGACGTCATCAATTTCCAACATGTTCTAACATCATTCGTTTTTTTCGGTCATTTACCTAATTGTTTAGAGAACTAAATGACCGTGTAACTGAAAATCACTACAAAATGAATTCTGAAAATGTCGAAACTTGGCATGGTATCATCATTTCACCCGCATAGCATGTGCGAAAGAGTAGAGAGGGTCACGGCAAAAACTGGACGAACTTCATGTACAAACTGTACAAACTCTTTCGGAGTATCAGGGTTTCGGACGAGAACTCATGTGTTACACGGGCACTTCAATGTTTTTTAAACTTATTTGAACTCTAGACTTCTTCTGTGTTGAGTATGCAGCATTCAAAGCGATGTCATCAATTTCCAACATGTTCTAACATCATTTGTTGTTTTCGGTCATTTACCTAATTGTTTAGAGAGCTAAATGACCGTGAAATTGAAAATCACTACAAAATGAATTCTGAAAATGTTGAAACTTGGCACGGTATCATCATTTCACCCGCATAGCATGTGCGAAAGAGTAGAGAGGGTCACGGCAAAAACTGGACGCACTTTGTGTACAAACTGGACAAACT
>NW_021281324.1:9552-9969 GCF_002162155.2 Triticum dicoccoides
AAACTTGGCATGGTATCATCATTTCACCCGCATAGCATGTGCGAAAGAGTAGAGAGGGTCACGGCCAAAACTTGACGCACGTCACGTACAAATTGGACAAACTCTTTCGGAGTATCAGGGTTTCGGACGAGAACTCATCTGTTACACGGGCACTTCGATGTTTTTTAAACTTATTTGAACTCCGACTTCTTTTGTGTTTAGTATGCAGCATTCAAAGCGACGTCATCAATTTCCAACATGTTCTAACATCATTTGTTTTTTTCGGTCATTTACCTAATTGTTTAGAGAGCTAGATGACCGTGAAATTGAAAATCACTACAAAATGAATTCTGAAAATGTTGAAACTTGGCATGGTATCATCATTTCACCCGCATAGCATGTGCAAAAGAGTAGAGAGGGTCACGGCAAAAACTGGAC
>NW_021281324.1:10225-11934 GCF_002162155.2 Triticum dicoccoides
GGACTTGTTTTGTGTTCAGTATGCAGCATTCAAAGCGACTTCATCAATTTCCAACATGTTCTAACATCATTTGTTTTTTTCGGTCATTTACCTAATTGTTTAGAGAGCTAAATGACCGTGAAATTGAAAATCACTACAAAATGAATTCTGAAAATGTTGAAACTTGGCATGGTATCATCATTTCACCCGCATAACATGTGCGAAAGAGTAGAGAGGGTCACGGCAAAAACTGGACGCACTTCATGTACAAATTGGACAAACTCTTTCAGAGTATCAGGGTTTCGGACGAGAACTCATCTGTTACACGGGCACTTCAATGTTTTTTAAACTTATTTGAACTCCGGACTTATTTTGTGTTCAGTATCCAGCATTCAAAGCGACATCATCAATTTCCAACATGTTCTACCATCATTTGTTGTTTTTCGCTCATTTACCTAATTGTTTAAAGAGCTAAATGACCGTGAAATTGAAAATCACTACAAAATGAATTCTGAAAATGTTGAAACTTGGCATGGTATCATCATTTCACCTGCATTGCATGTGCGAAAGAGTAGAGAGGGTCACGGCAAAAACTGGACGCACTTCGTGTACAAACTGGACAAACTCTTTCGGAGTATCAGGGTTTCTGTCAGGACCCCGACTCGATGCCACATCGATCTAGCATGTAACACCTCATATCACTTTGCGGCCTCACGCACGGTATTCCCACGGGTGTCGCCTTACCTTTGCCCGGGACCGTTTGCGCCTTTTGGCACACGTATATGACAGTGTCGCTAGCATCCATATGATAAGGAGCCCGGGCTGACATGGCTAGTCGTAAACCCAAAGCGGCACAGACTTACAGGGACAGGCATCCATGACCCAGCATCGAACATGTCGGTCATCAGCGAGTGAATCCAGGCTGTAGCACTGGGCTAGCAGGACTCCGGTGAACCGGGCTGTAGCGGGCTAACAGGACTCCGGTATTCACCGCGTGACATTTCCCCGAAGGGACAGACACAGGAACGAAGAAGGACACATGCCGGCCAGCCTAAGTGTTCCGGAGCAGTAGCAAGCTACCATGGCTCGGTGGAAACACTAGGAGACATTTCCCCGTAAGAGAGGCTACTAAAGATAAACAACTAGATGGTCAGATCCCACACATACCAAGCATTTCAATAACATACACACAATATGCTCGATATGTGCAAATACAACATGGCATCACAACATGACTCTACGACTCAAGTAGTTTATTCAATAGGCTCCGAGGAGCGAGACATTACAAACATGGGTCTCATGACCCAACATTCAGAGCATACAAGTCAAAGCACAAGCGGAAGCTATCATGTCTGAGTACAGACAACTATAAATGAAAAAGGCTGAGAAGCCTGACTATCTATCAGATCCTGCCGAGGCACAAGATCGTAGCTGAGGTAACAAGCTAAACGTCGAAGACCACGCGAAACTACTAGTGAGACCGAAGTCTCTCTGCAAAAACATAAAATAGGCAAACGTGAGTACAAATGTACCCAGCAAGACTTACATCAGATCTATCTACACATGCATCATTATCAACAAAGGGATGGTGGGGTTTAACTGCAGCAAGCCAGCTTTGACTCGGTGGCTATCCTAAACTACGACTGCAAGCGACTCTTTTGAGGTGGCGCACACGAGTCCACATATTCACCATATCAATACACCACTATGGATCCGCTCCCGTCCCCCTA
>NW_021281324.1:14967-17071 GCF_002162155.2 Triticum dicoccoides
GGCCGGCGAGGGGGAAAACGTCGGGGGCGGCGTTCCGGGGCTCTTCTGGTCGCGTGAGACGACGAGGAGGACGAGGGAGGACTTGCGGAGCTCTGGGAGGCGTCGGGGAGGCGAGAGGGGGATGGTGGCCGCGGCGAACGGCGTCGGTGGCGACGGCTGTGTTCGGGTTCGGGCGAGAGAGGAAGAGCAGAGGGGCGGGGCCTCGAGGAAGAGTGAGAGGGGTCCGAGGGGGCTGCGTGGCGTCGCGGGAGGGAACCAGGGGAGGAGGAGGCAGCCAGGCAGGGAGGAGGTGGCCGGGGCGCGTGGCCGCGCGCGCCGGGCGCGTGCCCGCGTCCTTCTCGCGAGGGAAGAAGACGACAGGGGGGGTAGCGGTGGCAGGCTGGGCCAGCGGGAGGAGCTGGGCCGGGCAGGTAAGCAGGTAAGTGGCCCAGGTGGCCGTCTCCCTTTTTATATTTTTCTTCTATTTTGTTTTATTTAATTTCGTTTTGCCACTGTTTTGAATTTTAAACAAATTCAAACAATGCCAAAAACTCCTCTGAATAATTTTATTTGGCTAGATGGACTTTTCCAAAAGCTCATAAAATATTTCAGGGGTATTTGAAATTATATTCTAATTATATGAATATAATTCAAATTCAAATAGCTAATGATTTAAATTCAAAGTCCCAAAAATAAATCCTTAAAAATGTTCAATATTTTGGTTGGGAACAGAACCCTTACCAAAAATTATCAAACATTTAAGAAGAGCCTTTTGGAGCAATGAATGAGATTTCTAGGGTTTTTGCCCCTCTTTTATTTAGGGTTTTGAGGCTTCCAATATTCCTCAATTCAAGTTTCAAAAATATAGACATGATGCACACATGAAGCTAGCCTAGAGCAATGCCAGAAGCTAGGGATGTGACAACTCACCCCCACTAAACAAGAATCTCGTCTCGAGATTCAAGCGTAGGGTAGGATGAAGGGGAAACGCAAACTAGTACAATCTTCACGATCCAGGGTGCACTTCAGTTGAACGTTGATTCATTCACCATCATTGTCTTGATGTCTTGTTCTGAGAAATCCTGCCAACATGACATGGAGGGAAGAAGGAGACTCTAGAAGGGTCGATCTTCTTGAAGATCGAACAACTCACGGAATGAGACATAGGACCATCTCTCGGGTTGAGACACGAGATACACATCAAGAGGGGTGGAAAGAAACGGATGACGAAGGTTCACTAGGTGGACAACAATTCCACACTTAAGAAGGTGGTAATCGGTTGTCAACGTAGCGAGGAGTTGAGTTGCCATGATACCACAACGAGACACCTTCGTAACCGTGACTCGTAGATATCTCCCCTTAAGTGGCAAAAGAATTACCTTTGATTCAGAGATCATTGAAACTCTTTATACCAGCTTAAGGCAAATCATAATCGATCATTTAGAGGGGTTCGGTAGAATGGCATACTCAAACTTGGATGATGTGGATTACCTTGTTGAAGACAACGTAATGGATGAATTTTGCTTATCACCGGAAATGGAAGAGACCCATGGTAGAATGGCACATTGGCGTGCAAGCTGGGAACAAAATGCAAATGCTGGGAATGATTCTGGTAACTGGGGAAGAACCCAACAATAGAGAGTGAATTCACTGTTGGAGTGGTTATAGCATAACCGAGGAAATCTGGGGCAATCTCAGCTAGTGCCGATGATAAGACGTAGCGCTTGTGCGTGCTCTCAAGAACTTGAGCATTTCCACAATCATCAAGGTTTTATCAACAACCGCGTCAAGGGTGCTGACAACACAACATACTACCATGATGAATAGCGATGGACGATGCAGATGCGAAGGAGGATAACACTTTCTCATATTTCACCTTAGCGAGGCCAAGCAAATAAAATCTGGATGATCGACCGAGAGACATTTAGCACTCCGCTTCTAATGTTCTCCTTGATGTGCTAGTATAACCCATTCATAGATATGGTTTGATATCTAAAACATCAAGTAAAAGGTCGGACTTCGGGAACACAAAAATCCATAGGGGCAACTAGGGAGTAAATCCTACGAAATCCCTATGGGGGGGGTGGCCAACTTCCTCAAACAAGATACTATAATAATAGGTCTA
>NW_021281325.1:0-3578 GCF_002162155.2 Triticum dicoccoides
GCTTGGAGCTCGCCGGGCGACGTGGTTAGGGCAGCGGCCGGGCAAGGCCGCTGCTCCGGCCGTGGGCGGCGGCATGGGGAGGTCTCGGTGGTGGCCTACCAGTGTCGTGGCGGCTTCACGGTGGCTCGATGGATCTACCCATGGCAGCGGCCAGCTTCTCCGGCATCGGCTCATCTGCGTTCGGGCCATCTTGACCTTCACCCCATCTCCTCGTCTCCCGGACGCTTCTCCCATCAATGGGTTGGTCCTCCCCCAGCTGCGGTGCACCGCTCGTCTCGCGCCCGGTGCAGCAGGACCGAGCTCGTCTCACGCACGATGCAGCATGACCGAGCTCGTCTCGCGCATGGTGCAGCAGGACTGACCTTGTCCCCCTCTCGATGCTGCAGGACCAAGCTCGTCTCACGCTCGGGGCAGCAAGACAGGTCGGTGGATGCCAGTTCTGGCCGACCTATTGGGTATCGACCTTGGGGGTCGCCCAGGGGCACGAAGCTGGGACCTTTCCGCTAGTCTCTTTTGTTGGGGTGCGGCGGGTCTCGGGTGAGGTGGTGTCAGGGTCTTGGATGCTGGGGTGGCGGCCCTGTGAAGGAAATATGCCCTAGAGGCAATAATAATGTTATTATTTTATTTCCTTATATCATGATAAATGTTAATTATTCATGCTAGAATTATATTATCCGGAAACATAATACTTGTGTGAATACATAGATAAACCAAACGTCACTAGTATGCCTCTACTTGACTAGCTCATTAATCAAAGATGGTTATGTTTCCTAACCATAGACATGTGTTTTCATTTGATTAACGGGATCACATTATTAGGAGAATGATGTGATTGACATGACCCATTCCATTAGTTTAGCACCCGATCGTTTAGTATATTGCTATTGCTTTCTTCATGACTTATACATGTTCCTATGACTATGAGATTATGCAACTCTCGTTTGCCGAAGGAACACTTTGTGTGCTACCAAACGTCACAACGTAACTTGGTGATTATAAAGGAGCTCTACAGGTGTCTCCAAAGGTACATGTTGGGTTGGCGTATTTCGAGATTAGGATTTGTCACTCCGATTGTCGGAGAGGTATCTCTGGGCCCTCTCGGTAATGCACATCACAGAAGCCTTGCAAGCATTGCAACTAATGAGTTAGTTGTGAGATGATGTATTACGAAATGAGTAAAGAGACTTGCCGGTAACGAGATTGAACTAGGTATTGAGATAACGACGATCGAATCTCGGGCAAGTAAAATACCGATGACAAAGGGAACAACGTATGTTGTTATGCGGTCTGACCGATAAAGATCTTCGTAGAATATGTAGGAGCCAATATGAGCATCCAGGTTCCGCTATTGGTTATTAACCGGAGACGTGTCTCGGTCATGTCTACATTGTTCTCGAACCCGTAGGGTCCGCACGCTTAAGGTTTCGATGACAGTTATATTATGAGTTTATGAGTTTTGATGTACTGAAGTTAGTTTGGAGTCCCGGATGTGATCACAGACATAACGAGGAGTCTCGAAATGGTCGAGACATAAAGATTGATATATTGGACGGCTATATTCGGACAACGGAAGTGTTCTGGGTGATTTCGGAGAAAACCGGAGAGCCGGAGGGTTACCGGAACCCTACCGGGAGAAGTAATGGGCCATATGGGCCTTAGTGGAGAGAGAGAGGGGCAGCCAGGGTGGGCCGCACGCCTCCTCCCCCCTGGTTCGAATTGGACTAGGAGAGGGGGGCGGCGCCCCCCTTTCCTTCTCCCTCCCCACTTCCTTCCCCCTCCTAGTAGGAGTCCTACTCCTACTAGGAGGAGGACTCCTCCTGGCGCGCCAATAGGGGCCGGCCGGCCTCCTCCCCTTGCTCCTTTATATACAGGGGCAGGGGGCACCCCTAGACACACAAGTTGATCCACGTGATCATATTCTTAGGCGTGTGCGGTGCCCCCTTCCACCATAATCCCCGATAATATTGTAGCGGTGCTTAGGCGAAGCCCTGCGACGGTAGTACATCAAGATCGTCACCATGCCGTCGTACTGACGGAAGTCTTCCCCGACACTTTGCTGGATCGGAGTCCGGGGATCGTCATCGAGCTGAACGTGTGCTAAAACTCGGAGGTGCCGTAGTTTCGGTGCTTGATCGGTCGGGCCGTGAAGACGTACGACTACATCAACCGCGTTGTGCTAACGCTTCTGCTGTCGGTCTACAAGGGTACGTAGATCACACTCTCCCGTCTCGTTGCTATGCATCACCATGATCTTGCGTGTGCGTAGGAATTTTTTTGAAATTACTACGTTCCCCAACAGTGGCATCCGAGCCTAGGTTTTATGTGTTGATGTTATATGCACGAGTAGAACACAAGTGAGTTGTGGGTGATATAAGTCATACTGCTTACCAGCATGTCATACTTTGGTTCGGCGGTATTGTTGGACGAAGCGGCCCAGACCGACATTACGCGTACGCTTACGCAAGACCGGTTCTCCCGACGTGCTTTGCACAAAGGTGGCTAGCGGGTGACAGTTTCTCCAACTTTAGTTGAACCGAGTGTGGCTACGCACGGTCCTTGCGAAGGTTAAAACAGCGCCAACTTGACAAACTATCGTTGTGGTTTTGATGCGTAGGTAAGATTGGTTCTTGCTTAAGCCCGTAGCAGCCACGTAAAACTTGCAACAACAAAGTAGAGGACGTCTAACTTGTTTTTGCAGGGCATGTTGTGATGTGATATGGTCAAGACATGATGCTAAATTTTATTGTATGAGATGATCATGTTTTGTAACCAAGTTATCGGCAACTGGCAGGAGCCATATGGTTGTCGCTTTATTGTATGCAATGCAATTGCGCTGTAATGCTTTACTTTATCACTAAGCGGTAGCGATAGTCGTGGAAGCATAAGATTGGCGAGACGACAACGATGCTACGATGGTGATCAAGGTGTCGCGCCGGTGACGATGGTGATCACGATGGTGCTTCGAAGATGGAGATCACAAGCATAAGATGATGATGGCCATATCATATCACTTATATTGATTGCATGTGATGTTTATCTTTTATGCATCTTATCTCGCTTTGATTGACGGTAGCATTTTAAGATGATCTCTCACTAATTATCAAGAAGTGTTCTCCCTGAGTATGCACCGTTGCGAAAGTTCTTCGTGCTGAGACACCACGTGATGATCAGGTGTGATAGGCTCTACGTTCAAATACAACGGGTGCAAAACAGTTGCACACGCAGAATACTCAGGTTATACTTGACGAGCCAAGCATATACAGATATGGCCTCGGAACACGGAGACCGAAAGGTCGAGCGTGAATCATATAGTAGATATGATCAACATAGCGATGTTCACCAATGAAACTACTCCATCTCACGTGAAGGTCGGACATGATTTAGTTGATTTGGATCACGTAATCACTTAGAGGATTAGAGGGATGTCTATCTAAGTGGGAGTTCTTTAGTAATATGATTAATTGAACCTAAATTTATCATGAACTTAGTACCTGATAGTATCTTTCTTGTTTATGTTTGATTGTAGATAGATGGCCCGTGCTGTTGTTCCGTTGAATTTTAATGCGTTCCTTGAGAAA
>NW_021281326.1:0-1329 GCF_002162155.2 Triticum dicoccoides
CAACTTGCTTGCTGTTCTTCTTGAAGTTCCTCTTCTTCCCTCTGCCCTTTGAAACCAGTGGTCTTGTCTACTATCAACACTTGATGTTTTTTCTCGATTTCTACCTTCGTCAATTTCCGCATTACGAAGAGCTTGGGAATCGTTTCCGTTATCCCTTGCATATCATAGTTCATCACGAAGTTCTACTAACTTGGTGATGGTGCCTAGAGAATTCTGTCAATCACTATCTTATCTGGAAGATTAACTCCCACTTGATTCAAGCGATTGTAGTACTCAGACAATCTGGGCACATGCTCACTAGTTGAGCGATTCTCCTCCATCTTTTAGCTATAGAACTTGTTGGAGACTTCATATCTCTCAACTCGGGTATTTTCTTGAAATATTAACTTCAACTCCTGGAACATCTCATATGGTCCATGACGTTCAAAACGTCTTTGAAGTCCCGATTCTAAGCCATTAAGCATGGTGCATTAAACTATCAAGTAGTCATCATATTGAGCTAGCTAAACGTTCATAACGTCTGCATCTGCTCCTGCAATAGGTCCGTCACCTAGCGGTGCATTAAGGACATAATTCTTCTGTGCAGCAATGAGGATAAACCTCAGATCACGGATCCAATCCGCATCATTGCTACTAACATCTTTCAACACAATTTTCTCTAGGAACATATCAAAATAAACACAGGGAAGCAACAACGCGAGCTATTGATCTACAACATAATTTGCAAAATACTACCAGGACTAAGTTCATGATAAATTTAAGTTCAATTAATCATATTATTTAAGAACTCCCACTTAGATAGACATCCCTCTAATCCTCTAAGTGATTACGTGATCCAAATCAACTAAACCATGACCGATCATCACGTGAGATGTAGTAGTTTTCAATGGTGAACATCGTTATGTTGATCATATCTACTATATGATTCACGCTCGACCTTTCGGTCTCCGTGTTCCGAGGCCATATCTGCATATGCTAGGCTCGTCAAGTTTAACCTGAGTATTCTGCGTGTGCAAAACTGGCTTGCACCCGTTGTAGATGGACGTAGAGCTTATCACACCCGATCATCACGTGGTGTCTGGGCACGACGAACTTTGGCAACGGTGCATACTCAGGGAGAACACTTCTTGATAATTTAGTGAGAGATCATCTTATAATGCTACCGTCAATCAAAGCAAGATAAGATGCATAAAAAGATAAACATCACATGCAATCAATATAAGTGATATGATATGGTCATCATCATCTTGTGCTTGTGATCTCCATCTCCGAAGCACCATCATGATCACCATCGTCACCGGCGCGACACCTTGATCTCCATCGTAGCAT
>NW_021281327.1:0-1269 GCF_002162155.2 Triticum dicoccoides
TACAGTCATACAAACCAGCAGCGGAAGTAACTTGTCTGAGTACAGACAACTAGTAAAATAAAAGAGGCTTGGAAAGCCTAGCTATACTACATGGTCCTTCACAAGCTCAGGGTCACCACCTGGGCCTTTAGCCTACTCGTTGATGTCAATGTCTACATAGAACCCATCAGAAGGGGTTGCAGCGTCTTCTGTAAAAATGTAAATTATAGCAACATGAGTACAAAGGTACTCAGCAAGACTTACATCAGATCCTACATACATGCATATTATCAAGAAGGGTTGGTGGAGTTATTGCAGCAAGCCAGCTTTGACTTTTGGCTAGACTATCCTACGATACTTCAACTTGAAATGGTTTTGCGCACACGAGTCCACTACTCACCACTTCAATACACTACCGAGGATCCACCTCCGTCTCCCTATGGAAGAGCCATCCTCGGCACTCACATTTATCTTGAGGCTTTTAGCAGTTTCCATTTACTTGTCTATGAACTGTATAGGCAACCAAGTAGTCCTTTACCGCGGACGCGGCTATTCGAATAGATCATGTTAACCCTGCAGGGGTGTACTTCTTCATACACGCTCTCACCACTTACCGTCGTTTACACGACATGTACTCGGCAACCTTCAAGCGGAAGCCCAACGTGGGTGTCGGCCACAACCTACCTAATCACCTAAGCCTCCAGTCCAGGTTTATCGCCTATTCAGGTTCCATCCGCAGGGAGTCCGGCCGAGGTTTCCCATACGGCCCCGAACAATGTGAACAGGGTTCCCGAGATACCTAACGGGTATTCGGTACACCGTGCCACGTACCTACCGCATCACAGCCCACCCCTACGGTCAGCGCTGTCCACGGCCTCCAGTAGGCTACAAACACCAGAAACTACTTGCAACTCCTGGACGGAGAACCAGGGTGAATAAGAAGCCGAGAGGGTCCATTGGTTTCGGGCCCAATGCATGGTAGTAGCTGATTCTTAAATCACACATACAGATCTCAGTGCTTAAGGTCGGCTTCAATGAAACAACCCACCATGTACTCCTACATGGCCTCTCATCGATACCTTTACCAAATCGTGTTCACCACACCACTCTCATTACCGACATAAACATTTCACTCTAGCCCATCACCCAGATGAACCAGACCTGACACGACTCTAAGCATAGCAGGCATAGCAAGGTAGGAACAACACATACATATGGCTCAATCAACTCCTACACATGCTAGTGGGTTTCATCTAGTTACTGTGGCAATGACAGGTCATGCAGAGGAAA
>NW_021281328.1:0-2494 GCF_002162155.2 Triticum dicoccoides
TTGTGTCGCGATTGTTTATAATATCATTGAGAGGTACTTCGGAGGCCACCGTTATGGAACACTCTTGAAAGTAGTGTCGCAGCTTCCGGGATGCCATGAACACCGCATATGCTATCTTTTGATAATGTGGGTACCGGGACTTGCATGGAGTTAGAACAGTGGATACGTAGTACACTGGTTTTTGAAGAGGGAATCTGTGCCCTTCTGTCTCTCGCTCGACGACGAGTACCGCGCTGACAACTTGATGTGTTGCTGCGATATATAATAACATAGGTTCGCCCAGGTTGGGCACGGCCAGGACCGGATTTGTTGCCAGTATGGCCTTTATTTCTTCGAGTCCGGCTGTGGCAGCATCCGTCCATTCGAAATGTTCGGTGCACCGGAGGAGGCGGTAGAGGGGCAGAGCCTTTTCTCCCAAACGGGAGATGAAGTGACTTAAGGCCGCTACGCATCCGGTTAGTTTTTGTATTTGCTTGAGGTCTTTTGGAATATCCAATTGTGACAGAGCTCGGATTTTGGCAGGGTTTGCTTCAATTCCTCTACCGGATACGATGAAGCCCAAGAGCTTTCCGGCTGGTACGCCGAAGACGCATTTTTCCGGATTGAGCTTAATGTCATATGCTCGGAGGTTGTCGAATGTCACCCTCAAGTCTTCTACTAGAGTTTTGACGTGTTTGGTCTTGACGACCACATCGTCTACGTATGCCTCTACTGTTTTGCCTATCTGGGTAGCCAGACATGTTTGAATCATGCACTGATATGTTGCCCCGGTGTTTTTGAGTCCAAAGGGCATTGTGTTGAAGCAGAATGGCCCATATGGAGTAATGAATGCCGTTGCGGCCTGGTCTTTCTCCGCCATCTTGATTTGATGGTATCCGGAGTATGCGTCGAGGAAGCACAATGAATCGTGCCCTGCGGTAGCATCGATGATTTGGTCGATGCGAGGGAGGGGGAAAGGGTCCTTCGGACAGGCCTTGTTAAGGTCTTTAAAATCGACGCAGAGGCGCCAGGATTTGTCCTTTTTTGGTACCATTACTAGATTGGCTAGCCAGTCCGGATGTTTTATATCTCTGATGAATCCGGCTTCTAAGAGTTTGGCTAGCTCTTCTCCCATTGCCTGTCTTTTGGGTTCGGAAAATCGCCGAAGAGCTTGTTTGACCGGCTTGAATCCTTTTAGGATGTTTAGGCTGTGCTCTGCCAGCCTGCGTGGGATTCCTGGCATGTCTGAAGGGTGCCAGGCAAAAATGTCCCAATTTTTCCGAAGGAATTCTTGTAGTGCGGCTTCAACATCAGGACTTAATTGTGCCCCAATGGAGGCCGTCTTTGTGGGGTCCGTTGGATGGACCTGAAATTTGACTATTTCGTCTGCTGGTTTAACAGAGGTGGACTTGGACCTCTTATCGAGTATCACATCGTCCCTATCCACCGTGGAGCGCAGCGTAGTTAGTTCCTCTGCCGCTAGGGCTTCGGACAATGCCTCTAGGGCCAGTGCGGATGTCTTATTTTCAGCGCGCAGTGCTGTATCTGGATCACTGGCAAGAGTGATTATCCCATTGGGTCCGGGCATTTTGAGCTTCATGTACCCGTAGTGGGGTATAGCTTGGAAGATTGTGAATGCCTCTCGCCCTAACAAAGCGTGATATCCGCTGCTGAATGGGGCCACTTGGAACGTGACCTCCTCGGACCTGTAATTGTCCGGTGAGCCGAACACTATATCTAGTGTGATTTTTCCTGTGCAGCGTACTTCTCGACTAGGGATTATCCCTCTGAAGGTTGTGCTGCTTCGCTCGATGCGGCTCCAGTCAATATCCATTTTTTGAAGGGTTTCCTCGTAGATGAGGTTTAATCCGCTGCCGCCATCCATGAGTACCTTGGTAAGGTGAAAACCGTCCACTATCGGATTGAGGACCAATGCGACTGGTGCTCTAGCTGTTCGGAATTTAGGTTCGTCGCTGGCGTTGAAGGTGATAGCCGTGTCACTCCATGGATTTGCAGTTGCTACTTGGTAGACTTCGGCGAGGCCGCGGATTGTTCGTTTTCGCATGTTATTTGATGCGAAAATCTCGAAGACTGTTAATACCGTACCGGTACTGCTGGGCTATTTGCCCGGGGCTAAAAAGCCTTCGCCACTTTTGGCCACCTGCCGTAGTATCCAACATGCTCGAAGGCTATGTGTTGGAGTGGCGCCCTTCGTACTGTGGATTTTGCAGGGTCCTTTGAGCTAGCCCTCCAGTACGGTTCCATGCCCTTTAGGGGGTCTTTGCTTTTTGGTTTTTAACCCAGGTGCTTGAGTATGGCGCACCCTTTTACTTCGGACTAGGGTTGTGGTCAAGGCCGGACTGTCCCAAAACCTAGTTTCGGTGTTCCTGGCACTCTCTACCGCACAGTATTTTTGTACGATAGTCGCTAGGTCGATGAAGCGTGTAACTTCATGACGACTTATGGCGTTCATGATTCCCTTGTCCGTGCAATTGTTGCAGAAAATTGAAATCGC
>NW_021281329.1:0-987 GCF_002162155.2 Triticum dicoccoides
TCAACAAGGGGATGGTGGGGTTTAACTGCAGCAAGCCAGCTTTGACTCGGTGGCTATCCTGAACTACGACTGCAATGTAACTCTTTTGAGGTGGCGCACACGAGTCCACATATTCACCATATCAATACACCACTATGGATCCGCTCCCGTCTCCCTACGAGAACGCCATCCATAGCACTCACGCTTATCTTGCGTATTTTAGAGTATCCACTTTCACTTGTCTATGAACTGATATAAGCAACCCAGAAGTCCTTTTCCGCGGACACGGCTATTCGAATAGATGATGTTAACCCTGCAGGGGTGTACTTCTTCATACATGTTTCCACCACTTAGCGTCTGCACACGACATGTGCTCGGCAGACTTCAAGCGAAAGCCGACGTGGGTGTAGACCACGACCGACCTAAACACTCAAGTCTCTAGTCCAGGTTTATTGCCTATTCGGGTTCCATCCATGAGGAGATCCGGCCGGAGTTTCGCTCACAGCCCCAAACGATGTGAACAGGGTTCCGTGACACCAAACGGGCGCCCGGTATACCCGGCCACGTACCTACCGCATCACAGCCCACCCCTACGGTCAGCGCTGTCCACGGCCTCCAGTAAGCTACAAACACCAGAAACTACTTGCAACTCCTGGACAGAGGACTAGGGTGAATAAGAAGTCGAGCGGGGTCATATTTCAGGGCCCAATGCATGGTAGTAGCTGAATCATGGATCACAAACACAGAACTCAGTTCCTAAGGACGGCTTCAATGAGACAACCCACCATGTACTCCTACATGGCCTCTCACCGACACCTTTTACCAAATCGTGTTCACACACTTAGCTCACACATAGTAGGACATGTTCACACACCTCTGATTCATCCCCGATGAATCAGACCTGACACAACTCTAAGCAGTAGCAGGCATGACAAACAAGCATGAATGAGTAGGCACAACAGGGCTCAAACAACTCCTACTCATGCTAGTGGGTTTCATCTATTTACT
>NW_021281330.1:0-1103 GCF_002162155.2 Triticum dicoccoides
TACTGGTAAGGTACACATCAATCACATGTATATCAAATATACCTTTGGTGTTGCCGGCCTTCTTATCCGCTAAGTATTTGGGGCAGTTCTGCTTCCAGTGACCCTTCCCCTTGCAATAAAAGCACTCAGTCTCAGGCTTGGGTCCATTCTTTGACTTCTTCCCGGTAACTGGCTTACCAGGCGTGGCAACATCTTTGCCGTCCTTCTTGAAGTTCTTCTTACCCTTGCCCTTCTTGAACTTAGTGGTCTTATTGACCATCAACACTTGATGTTCTTTCTTGATTTCAGCCTCTGCTGACTTCAGCATCGAGAACACTTCAGGAATGGTCTTTTCCATCCCCTGCATGTTGTAGTTCATCACAAAGCTCTTGTAGCTTGGTGGGAGCGACTGGAGGATTCTGTCAATGACCGCCTCATCTGGGAGGTTAATGTTCAGCTGGGTCATACGATTGTGCAACCCAGACATCTTTAGGATGTGCTCACTGACAGAACTGTTTTCCTCCATCTTACAACTGTAGAACTTGTCGGAGACATCATATCTCTCGACCCAGGCATGAGCTTGGAAAACTAGTTTCAGCTCTTCGAACATCTCATATGCTCCGTGATGCTCAAAACGCTTTTGGAGCCCCGGTTCTAAGCTGTAAAGCATGCCGCACTGAACGAGGGAGTAATCACCAGCACGAGACTGCCAAGCATTCATAATGTCTTGGTTCTCTGGGACGGGAGCGTCACCTAGCGGTCCTTCTAGGACATATTGTTTCCTGGCAGCTATGAGGATGATCCTCAGGTTCCGGACCCAGTCCGTATAGTTGCTGCCATCATCTTTCAGCTTGGTTTTCTCTAGGAACGCGTTGAAGTTCATGTTGACATTAGCGTTGGCCATTGATCTACAAGACATATTTGCAAAGGTTTTAGACTAAGTTCATGATAATAAAGTTCTAATCAAATTATGAACTCCCACTTAGATTAGACATCCCTCTAGTCATCTAAGTGTTACACGATCCGAGTCGACTAGGCCGTGTCCGATCATCACGTGAGACGGACTAGTCATCGTCGGTGAACATTTTCATGTTGATCGTATCTTCCATACGACTCGTGTTCGA
>NW_021281331.1:0-575 GCF_002162155.2 Triticum dicoccoides
TCCAGTACTCGCCTAAGTGTTTGAAAATCCTACCGAGTGGGGAGCCAGCCTCCCACTCGGGAGCTTAGCTTCAGTCCAGTACTCTCCTAAGTGTGAAAAATCCTACCGAGTGGAGAGCGACCCTCCCAGCGAGGGCTTAGGTACAGTCTAGTACTCGCCTAACTGTTTGAAAATCCTACCGAGTGGTGAGCCAGCCTCCCACTCGGGGGCTTAGCTGCAGTCCAGTACTCGCCTATGTGTTTGAAAATCCTACCGAGTGGTGAGCCAGCCTCCCACTCGGGGGCTTAGCTGCAGTCCAGTACTCGCCTAAGTGTTTGAAAATCCTACCAAGTGGAGAGCGACCCTCCCACTCGGGGGCTTAGCTGCAGTCCAGTACTCGCCTAAGTGTTCGAAAATCCTATCGAGTGGTGAGCGAGCCTCCCACTCGGGGGCTTAGGTGCAGTCCAGTACTCGCCTAAGTGTTTGAAAATCATACCGAGTGGAGAGCCAGCCTCCCACTCGGGGGGTTAGCTACAGTCCAGTACTCGCCTAAGTGTTTGAAAATCCTACCGAGTGGTGAGCCAGCCTCCCACTCG
>NW_021281332.1:0-1030 GCF_002162155.2 Triticum dicoccoides
TGTTAATGTTGCTGATTTGTTCTTTCGTGAAATTATTCGCTTGCATGGTGTGCCAAATACTATTGTTTCAGATCGTGATACTAAATTTCTTAGCCACTTTTGGAGATGTTTATGGGCTAAGTTGGGGACTAAACTGCTTTTTAGTACTACTTGTCACCCCCAAACTGATGGACAAACTGAAGTAGTCAATAGAACGTTGTCTACTATGCTTAGGGCTGTTTTGAAGAATAATAAGAAAATGTGGGAGGAATGCTTGCCTCATATTGAATTTGCTTATAATCGTTCATTGCATTCTACTACTAAGATGTGCCCTTTTGAAGTTGTGTATGGTTTCCTACCTCATGCACCTATTGATTTGTTGCCTCTTCCATCTTTGGAGAAGGTTAATTTTGATGCTAAACAACGTGCTGAATTGATTTTAAAAATGCATGAGTTAACTAAGGAAAACATTGAGCGCATGAATGCTAAATATAAACTTGCTGGAGATAAGGGTAGAAAACATGTTGTGTTTGCACCTGGAGATCTTGTTTGGTTACATTTGCGTAAGGATAGATTTCCTGAGTTGCGCAAATCAAAGTTAATGCCACGTGCTGATGGTCCCTTTAAGGTGTTAGAGAAAATAAATGATAATGCATATAAACTTGAGCTGCCTGCAGATTTTGGGGTTAGTCCCACTTTTAACATTGCAGACTTGAAGCCTTATTTGGGTGAGGAAGATGAACTTCCGTCGAGGACGACTTCATTTCAAGAAGGGGAGGATGATGAGGACATCAATACAATTGTTACACCCACAGCCCCTGCTGCTATACATACTGGACCAATTACTAGAGCTCGTGCACGCCAACTAAATTACCAGGTACTTTCGTTTCTTGGTAATGATTCTAATGTTCATGAGAATATGATGCTGCCTAAATTGGATACATTTGTTTTGCTTACAAATGAAGGGCCTAGCTTGGAGAAGGATGAACATTGGAGCAAGAACAAGCATGGAGATGATGGCATGCGCAAGGGGAACAAGAACGGAGTTACA
>NW_021281333.1:0-1075 GCF_002162155.2 Triticum dicoccoides
GTGATACTAAATTTCTTAGCCACTTTTGGAGATGTTTATGGGCTAAGTTGGGGACTAAACTGCTTTTTAGTACTACTTGTCACCCCCAAACTGATGGACAAACTGAAGTAGTCAATAGAGTGTTGTCTACTATGCTTAGGGCTGTTTTGAAGAATAATAAGAAAATGTGGGAGGAATGCTTGCCTCATATTGAATTTGCTTATAATCGTTCATTGCATTCTACTACTAAGATGTGCCCTTTTGAAGTTGTGTATGGTTTCCTACCTCATGCACCTATTGATTTGTTGCCTCTTCCATCTTTGGAGAAGGTTAATTTTGATGCTAAACAACGTGCTGAATTGATTTTAAAAATGCATGAGTTAACTAAGGAAAACATTGAGCGCATGAATGCTAAATATAAACTTGCTGGAGATAAGGGTAGAAAACATGTTGAGTTTGCACCTGGAGATCTTGTTTGGTTACATTTGCGTAAGGATAGATTTCCTGATTTGCGCAAATCAAAGTTAATGCCACGTGCTGATGGTCCCTTTAAGGTGTTAGAGAAAATAAATGATAATGCATATAAACTTGAGCTGCCTGCAGATTTTGGGGTTAGTCCCACTTTTAACATTGCAGATTTGAAGCCTTATTTGGGTGAAGAAGATGAACTTTCGTCGAGGACGACTTCATTTCAAGAAGGGGAGGATGATGAGGACATCAATACAATTGTTACACCCACAGCCCCTGCTGCTATACATACTGGACCAATTACTAGAGCTCGTGCACGCCAACTAAATTACCAGGTACTTTCGTTTCTTGGTAATGATTTTAATGTTCATGAGAATATGATGCTGCCTAAATTGGATACATTTGTTTTGCTTACAAATGAAGGGCCTAGCTTGGAGAAGGATGAACATTGGAGCAAGAACAAGCATGGAGATGATGGCATGCGCAAGGGGAACAAGAACGGAGTTACAAGTGATGATTTCAGGACTTTGAAGCCACCATAATGGGTGCATGAAGCCTTGGACGAAATATACAAAATGCCACTTCATAAATTTCGTCCCGAGGCTATTTTAGGTGCTGCGTCACCTTA
>NW_021281334.1:0-2828 GCF_002162155.2 Triticum dicoccoides
TTGCCCCAATATAGAAATTAATTATAAGTGATTCTAACTTATATTGGTTGGTTTTATAAGCTATTAATTTTCTAGCTATTTATATACATGAAATATGAAAATAACAAATGTTAGAAATTTAGAAATTGGCATGGATTTTTTTTCTAAACAAAAATTTAATTGTATCGACATACTCCCGCTGTCTCAAAATATAAGATCATTTTTTACACTATAACAGTGTCAAAATGGTGTTATATTTTGGGACGGACGTTGTAATTCTGACGTGCTGCAGAATGATTCATCCGATGTACCGCCCGAGTTGGTCGAATGACCACACTGCCTATCTAACTATGCTACGCGTATGTGTTCAAAAAAAGGCTATGCTACCTGTATAAAGTGATTCAGTTTGTCGCTTCTTGACGGCACCAAACAGATTACCCTCCGCACAAATCATGTGGTGTACCAATCGGTCTGCCCTAAAATATTTTTTTTACTTTTGTTATTACAGCCGGACTACTACTGTGTCCTAATAGGCCTTTGTTTATATCCTACAATGTACAAATCTGGTTGTGTACGGACTGCCCACCAATATATTTTCTTACTTTTTATAGCCGGACTATTATTTATTTTTTTGAAAACTAGCCGGACTATTACTTTGTCCTAATACGCCTTTCCCTTTTGTTTATCCCTCCAAAAAATAGGCCTTTGTTTGTTACTCCCCCGTCCCATAATATAAGACGTTTTTTGACACTACACTAATGCCAAAAAATGTCTTACATTATGGGACGGAGGGAGTAGCTTCTACAGCCACGTGATTGGATGTATTAAGGACATGACCTAGTTTTACACTTATATGTGTCAACGGACTTATATACTAAAATTACTTATTAAAAATACGTTTTGACTCCAACGTTACATATCTATAGATTCATTAAATGTCAGCCGTTCTTCTTTGCTTGTTTAATCTCGTTTGTTCCTTTTCTATCGTTTTAAGTTAGAAGATTTACGTCCCTACTCTACTTCTTTTGCAGCCTATGTCTGCATACAGACCATTACAATCTGCCTCCATCCTTACTGTAGCAGTAGAATTGCTCCCAGTGAAATTGTACCCTTTGTGATGTGGTCCAAATATTACGGCTGGCTATGTCTGCTCACAAAGTTTTGAAGCAGGTTATAACGACGCCATAAGGGTACTATAGTATTATTAACAGGGTCCCAATGTATAGTACAACCTCTGTAACTTAATGTAAAAAGTATTCGAAGTTTAAACTAAACTGCAAAAACATCTTATATTAAGTTATAGAGGGACTACAATTTAGGGATTTTAGAAGGATATAGCACGATTTAACGGTGCTATAGCACCAATTAATTTAATCTATTACCATAGTTCAGTACTTATACTATTGTTGTTCATGTATCCGTATATTTGTGATTGGTCAACTTTTACTTCTCAACTAGCAAATTGTCCATATTAGAGGTGACCTACCTAAATCTTAAGAGGACCTCAGACATCGCAGTTTCCAAAAATTTATCAGGGCCTTAGAATATATTCTCTATTTGGAATTATTCTATAGTTTAACAATTTACAGCTCTAGCAGCCTATGTCTCCTTGTGGAGTACAATCTTCCTCCACTCTTACTGTAGTAGTAGAACTGCTCCCAGTGAAAGTGTACTTTCGTGATGTGGTCCAAATATTACCGCTGGCTACTTGCTATATCACATCTAGCTACTTAATATGTTTGCATTCCTCACAAAGTTTTGAATAGTAGGCTATAATGAGACCATAAGGGTACTATAGCATTTTTACCATGGTCCTAATAAATAACATGTACTCCCTCTGTATAACTTAATAAAGGAAGGAGAGTGACTGTGTATGCATGCATAATGAGATCATAAGGTACTCTCCTTCCTTTTCTTAGCTCTACGGAGTAGTCAAGCTTTCGTGTATTCGGCGTTGTGGCTGTACATGCATGCATGGCATGGCCTTCGATTTATACTACCGGTTTTTACTAGCTCTGGGAATCTTTGCTTTATTGACGTTTGGTTGCGCCCTCAAAAGCGGTGGCTTCAGCGCTCAAAAGGAAAGCCATTCTATACGCATTGCCATTGCATGCATAACCTGGGAAACCCCCATGGCCGGCCATTTTCGCTTTGTGACTGGCTTTAGTTTGCCCTTTGCTGCCATGGTTGCATAGCATGTACTCCCTCTGTTTCTGTTTAGTCCGCATATAAGATTTGGTCAAAGTCAAACTTCATAAACTTTGACTAACTTTATAGAACAAAGTATCAACATTCACAGTGTGTAATCGACATTATTAGATGCGTCATGATATAAATTTTCATATTGTATACCTTTAATAGTGTAGATGTTGATATTTTTTATATATATTTGGTCAAACTTTGCATCGCTTGACTTTCACCAAATCTTATATGCAGACTAAAAAAACTGAGGAAGTACTACTGATGTGCCCAGTACCCAGATCCTGCCGATCGAAGCTGGCAATCACAGGGTGTCCGAAGTTAAAGCCATGGATCCGCTGCTGCATGCTCAGAGCTCACCGGCCGTGAAGATCATATCAGTCCTTCAGTAAGTGCCGTGCCGTTCATCGTATTTTAATATATGCATGTACGCCTTTCAATGATCTGATCGACCTGGTCCTCCTAGATCTCGCATATCTGCACTGCACTGCATGGCGACACCCAGCAGAATCTACTCGTCTTAAAGTGCGCTCTTTTAATTAAAGTACAATAACAGCAATCCGTTCCGTGGTGCTGCATGCATGCATGGCGAATCTCCTCGGAAGGCTGGCCGGACGGGAGCGAGAGAGAGATACGGTGGAAAGCTCGGA
>NW_021281335.1:0-914 GCF_002162155.2 Triticum dicoccoides
AAGTGATTTCCATAGTTATTGAACCCCAAGGTGCGCTGATGTGTCAGTCATCAACAATCGCTATTTTGGCCGATTTTGGCCCGTTCACGGACTATTACTCACTGTTTTGGGGTCCCGGAGTGATTTACACGATTAACGAACCCTGGGGTGCGTTTACGTGTCGGTCATCAACACTCGCAATTTTGGCCGATTCTGGCCCGTTTCATGGACTATTACTCTCTCTTTTGGGGTCCCAGAGTGATGTCCATGATTAACGAACCCTGGGATGTGTTTACATGTCGGTCATAAACACTCACAGTTTTGGCCGATTCTGGCCCGTTTCGTGGACTATTACTCACCGTTTTGGGGTCCCGAAGCGATTTCCATAGTTGTTAAACACAAGGTGCATTGATGTCTTGGTCATTAACACTCACAGTTTTGGCCGATTATGGCCCGTTTCATGGATTATTACTCACTGTTTTGGGGTCCTCGAGTGATTTTGATGATTAACGAACCCTGGGGTACGTTTACGTGTCGGTCATCCACACTCACAGTTTTGGCCGATTCTGGCCGTTTCATGGACTATAACTCACTGTTCTGGGTCCCGGAGTGATTTCCACGATTAACGACCCCTGGGGTGCGTTTACGTGTCGGTCATCGAAAATCGCAATTTTGGCCGATTCTGGTCCGTTTCAGGGACTATTACTCATTGTTTTGGGGTCCTAGAGTGATTTCCACAATTAACGAACCCTGGGATGTGTTTACGTGTCGGTCATAAACACTCGTAGTTTTGGCCAATTCTGTCCCGTATCGTGGACTATTACTCAACGTTTTGGGGTCCCGAAGCGATTTCCATAGTTATTAAACCCCAAGGTGCGCTGATGTGTCGGTCATCAACAATCACAATTTTGGCCGATTCTGGCCCGTTTCAGGGA
>NW_021281336.1:0-2719 GCF_002162155.2 Triticum dicoccoides
ACTCGGATCGTGTAACACTTAGATGACTAGAGGGATGTCTAATCTAAGTGGGAGTTCATAATTTGATTAGAACTTTATTATCATGAACTTAGTCTAAAACCTTTGCAAATATGTCTTGTAGATCAATGGCCAACGCTAATGTCAACATGAACTTCAACGCGTTCCTAGAGAAAACCAAGCTGAAAGATGATGGCATCAACTATACGGACTGGGTCCGGAACCTGAGGATCATCCTCATAGCTGCCAGGAAACAATATGTCCTAGAAGGACCGCTAGGTGACGCTCCCGTCCCAGAGAACCAAGACATTATGAATGCTTGGCAGTCTCGTGCTGATGATTACTCCCTCGTTCAGTGCGGCATGCTTTACAGCTTAGAACCGGGGCTCCAAAAGCGTTTTGAGCACCACGGAGCACATGAGATGTTCAAAGAGCTGAAACTAGTTTTTCAAGCTCATGCCCGGGTCGAGAGATATGATGTCTCCGACAAGTTCTACAGTTGTAAGATGGAGGAAAACAGTTCTGTCAGTGAGCACATCCTGAAGATGTCTGGGTTGCACAACCGTATGACCCAGCTGAACATTAACCTCCCAGATGAGGCAGTCATTGACAGAATCCTCTATTCGCTCCCACCAAGCTACAAAAGCTTTGTGATTAACTACAACATGCAGGGGATGGAAAAGACCATTCCTGAAGTGTTCTCGATGCTGAAGTCAGCAGAGGCTGAAATCAAGAAAGAACATCAAGTGTTGATGGTCAATAAGACCACTAAGTTCAAGAAGGGCAAGGGTAAGAAGAACTTCAAGAAGGACGGCAAAGATGTTGCCGCGCCTGGTAAGCCAGTTACCGGGAAGAAGTCAAAGAATGGACCCAAGCCTGAGACTGAGTGCTTTTATTGCAAGGGGAAGGGTCACTGGAAGCGGAACTGCCCCAAATACTTAGCGGATAAGAAGGCCGGCAACACCAAAGGTATATTTGATATACATGTGATTGATGTGTACCTTACCAGTACTCGTAGTAACTCCTGGGTATTTGATACCGGTGCCGTTGCTCATATTTGTAACTCACAGCAGGAGCTGCGGAATAAACGGAGACTGGCGAAGGACGAGGTGACGATGCGCGTCGCGAATGGTTCCAGAGTCGATGCGATCGCCGTCGGCACGCAGCCTCTACATTTACCTACGGGATTAGTTTTGAACCTTAATAATTGTTCTTTAGTGCCAAGTTTGAGCATGAACATTGTATTTGGATCTCGTTTAATACGAGATGGCTACTCATTTAAGTCTGAGAATAATGGTTGTTCGATTTATATGAGAGATATGTTTTATGGTCA
Source organism: Triticum dicoccoides (assembly GCF_002162155.2). Taxonomy (NCBI): domain Eukaryota; kingdom Viridiplantae; phylum Streptophyta; class Magnoliopsida; order Poales; family Poaceae; genus Triticum; species Triticum dicoccoides. The sequence continues at coordinate 1,331 of NW_021281336.1, forward strand.
TGCTCCGATGGTCAATGGTTTATTCTTAATGAATCTCGAGCGTAATATTACACATGTTCATAGTGTAGATGCCAAAAGATTTAAAGTTGATAACGATAGTCCCACATACTTGTGGCACTGCCGCCTTGGTCACATTGGTGTCAAGCGCATGAAGAAGCTCCATGCCGATGGACTTTTAGAGTCTCTTGATTATGAATCGTTTGACATGTGCGAACCATGCCTTTTGGGCAAAATGACCAAGACTCCGTTCTCCGGAACAATGGAGCGAGCAACCAACTTGTTGGAAATCATACATACCGATGTGTGCGGTCCAATGAGCGTTGAGGCTCGCGGAGGATATCGTTATGTTCTCACTCTCACAGATGACTTGAGTAGATATGGGTATGTCTACTTAATGAAACACAAGTCTGAGACCTTTGAAAAGTTCAAGGAATTTCAGAATGAGGTAGAGAATCAACGTGACCGAAAGATAAAATTCTTACGATCAGATCGTGGAGGAGAATACTTAAGTCACGAATTTGGTACACACTTAAGGAAATGTGGAATCGTTTCACAGCTCACGCCTCCTGGAACACCTCAGCGAAATGGTGTGTCCGAACATCGTAATCGCACCCTATTGGATATGGTGCGGTCTATAATGTCTCTTACCGATTTACCGCTATCATTTTGGGGATACGCTCTAGAGACAGCTACATTCACTTTAAATAGGGCACCGTCTAAATCCGTTGAGACGACACCGTATGAATTATGGTTTGGAAAGAAACCTAAGCTGTCGTTTCTAAAAGTTTGGGGATGCGATGCTTATGTCAAGAAACTTCAACCTGAAAAGCTCGAACCCAAGTCGGAAAAATGCGTATTCATAGGATACCCTAAGGAAACTGTCTGGTATACCTTCTACTTAAGATCCGAAGGCAAGATCTTTGTTGCCAAGAACGGATGCTTTCTGGAAAAAGAGTTTCTCTCGAAAGAAGTAAGTGGGAGGAAAGTAGAACTCGATGAAGTACTACCTCTTGAGCGGGAAAGTGGCGCAGCGCAGGAAACCGTTCCTGTGATGCCCACACCAACTGAAGAGGAAAACAATGATGATGATCAAGGTACTTTGGATCAAGTTACTGCTGAACTTCGTAGGTCCACAAGGACACGTTCCGCACCAGAGTGGTACGGCAACCCTGTCCTGGAAATCATGTTGTTAGACAACAATGAACCTTCGAACTATGAAGAAGCGATGGCGGGCCCGGATTCCAACAAATGGCTTGAAGCCATGAAATCCGAGATAGAATCCATGTATGAAAACAAAGTATGGACTTTGACAGACTTGCCTGATGATCGGCGAGCGATAGAAAACAAATGGATCTTTAAGAAGAAGACGGACGCGGATGGTAATGTTAC
>NW_021281336.1:2729-4605 GCF_002162155.2 Triticum dicoccoides
GGACAGCATTAAGGCCTACTTGAATAAGTGTTTTTCAATGAAGGACCTTGGAGAAGCTGCTTATATATTAGGCATCAAGATCTATAGAGATAGATCGAGACGCCTCATAGGTCTTTCACAAAGCACATACCTTGATAAGATTTTGAAGAGGTTCAAAATGGATCAGTCCAAGAAGGGGTTCTTGCCTATGTTACAAGGTGTGAGATTGAGCTCGGCTCAGTCACCGACCACGGCAAAAGATAAAGAAGAGATGAGTGTCATCCCCTATGCTTCAGCCATAGGATCTATTATGTATGCCATGCTGTGTACTAGACCCGATGTAAACCTTGCCGTAAGTTTGGTAGCAAGATACCAAAGTAATCCCGGCAAGGAACACTGGACAGCGGTCAAGAATATCCTGAAGTACCTGAAAAGGACGAAGGACATGTTTCTCGTTTATGAAAGAGACGAAGAGCTCGTCGTAAAGGGTTACGTCGACGCTAGCTTCAACTCAGATCTGGATGACTCTAAGTCACAAACCGGATACGTGTATATGTTGAATGGTGGAGCAGTAAGCTGGTGCAGCTGCAAGTTGAGCGTCGTGGCGGGATCTACGTGTGAAGCGGAGTACATGGCAGCCTCGGAGGCAGCGCATGAAGCGATTTGGGTGAAGGAGTTCATCACCGACCTAGGAGTCATACCCAATGCGTCGGGGCTGATCAAACTCTTCTGTGACAACACTGGAGCTATTGCCCTCGCCAAGGAGCCCAGGTTTCACAAGAAGACCAGGCACATCAAGCGTCGTTTCAACTCCATCCGTGAAAATGTTCAAGATGGAGACATAGAGATTTGCAAAGTGCACACGGATCTGAATGTCGCAGATCCACTGACTAAACCTCTCTCGCGTGCAAAACATGATCAACACCAGAACTCTATGGGTGTTCGATTCATCACAATGTAACTAGATTGGTGACTCTAGTGCAAGTGGGAGACTGTTGGAAATATGCCCTAGAGGCAATAATAAAAGTATTATTATATTTCAATGTTCATGATAAATGTCTTTTATTCATGCTATAACTGTATTATCCGGAAATCGTAATACACGTGTGAATACTTAGACCATAATATGTCCCTGGTGAGCCTCTAGTTGACTAGCTCGTTGTGATCAACAGATAGTCATGGTTTCCTGACTATGGACATTGAATGTCGTTGATAACGGGATCACATCATTAGGAGAATGATGTGATGGACAAGACCCAATCCTAAGCATAGCATAAAAGATCGTGTAGTTCGTTTTGCTAGAGCTTTGCCTGTGTCAAGTATCTCTTGCTTCGACCATGAGATCGTGTAACTCCCGGATACCGTAAGAGTGCCTTGGGTGTATCAAACGTCACAACGTAACTGGGTGACTATAAAGGTGCATTACAGGTATCTCCGAAAGTATCTGTTGGGTTGACACGGATCGAGACTGAGATTTGTCACTCCGTATGAAGGAGAGGTATCTCTGGGCCCACTCGGTAATGCATCATCATAATGAGCTCAATGTGACCAAGGTGTTGGACACGGGATCATGCATTACGGTACGAGTAAAGTGACTTGCCGGTAACGAGACTGAACAAGGTATTGGGATACCGACGATCGAGTCTCGGGCAAGTAACATACCGATTGACAAAGGGAATTGCATACAGGGTTTGATCGAATCCTCGACATCGTGGTTCATCCGATGACAACATCGAGGAGCATGTGGGAGCCATCATGGGTATCCAGATCCCGCTGTTGGTTATTGACTGAGAGCGTCTCGGTCATGTCTGCATGTCTCCCGAACCCGTTGGGTCTACACACTTAAGGTTCGGTGACGCTAGGGTTATTAGGAAGACTAGTATGTGACTACCGAATG
>NW_021281337.1:0-995 GCF_002162155.2 Triticum dicoccoides
TTTGTGCTTTCACTAGTTTTGCATGTGTATGGTGGTCTGAACATTGTAGATTATATCCTATTCCAACTACTTGGGCTGCTTTGAAAACTGCTATGCGTACGCGTTGGGTTCCACCATATTATCAACGTGAATTGCTTCAAAAATTGCAGCGTTTAAGACAAGGGAAAAATTCTATAGAAGAATATTATCAGGAATTACAAACTGGCATGATTAGATGTGGTATTGTTGAGGAGAATGAAGCTATGCTTGCACGTTTTCTGGGTGGATTAAATAGAGAGATTCAGACCATTCTAGACTATAAGGAGTATACTAATATCACTCGTTTATTCCATCTTGCTTGTAAAGCTGAACGTGAAGTGCAGGATCGACAAGCATTGGGGCGAACTAACTTTTCTGCAGGCCGACCTTCATCATGGACACCACGTGCATCTTCTACTTCAACTACACCAGCACCTCCATCCGGTGCCACCTCCATCCGTGATACAAGAAAACAGGCACAACCACCATTATCTGCCAAGAGCGCACCTGCGGGGCCTGCACAGCGTTCTTCTTCTTCCATGGCATCAACATGGCACACAAGTGATATTATTTGTCGTTGTTGTAAGGGAGGAGGTCATTATGCGAGGGAATGCAAATCTCCGCGTGTGATGATTGCTACCGCGGATGGTGGATATGAGTCTGCTAGTGACTATGATGAGGAGACTTTGGCTCTTATTACACGTGAAGAACATGGTGGAGATGATTCTGATCATGAGACGCAATACATGGCTCCTGAAGACGCTGACAGGTATGAATGTTTAGTTGCTCAACGTGTTTTGAGTGTGCAGATCACACAAGCTGAGCAAAATCAGAGGCACAATTTGTTCCATACCAAGGGAGTTGTGAAGGAACGTTCTGTGCGCGTCATCATAGACGGAGGGAGCTGCAACAACTTGGCTAGCATGGAGATGGTGGAGAAGCTTTCTCTCACCACAAGACCACATCCACATCCTTAC
>NW_021281338.1:0-1090 GCF_002162155.2 Triticum dicoccoides
ATTTGTTTTGATTTAAATAATATATTAAATCATTTATTTAACTTATGCCAATTTTTGCAGGGGCTAGATATATTATTCCAGAGCTCCTTTATAATTGGCATAATATTTGGACATATATTAATATATATAGAAATATATTTCCAAAGCAAATATTTATGCATTAATTCCAAATGCCCAAAATAAATGTCCATGAGCCACTAAAAATATTGGTTTGATTTTTATCTCTGTCCAATATTTTCAGAGAGCAACATGAGCATTTTCTTGGACCCTTTTGGAGAAATTTTTATTTGGATCATTTTCAAAATGATTCTGAGGGTTTCACAGATCCCCATTTCAAGTTTCTGATGAAAGAGTAAACATGATGCAACACTCTAATGCATGACTAGCTAGGGTGTGACAACTCACCCCCACTCAAAAGAATCTCGTCCCGAGATTTGAGTTCCTCCGGAAAGAAGGCGGGGTACTCGAGTCGAAGACGATCCTCCCTTTCCCAAGTTGCTTCATCCTTAGAATGGTGCGACCATTGTACTTTGAGGAACTTGATGTTCTGGCGTCGAGTGGTACGCTCGGCCTGATCGAGGATACGAATGGGGTACTCTCGATATGTAAGATTATCCTGGAGATCAAGCGTTTCGTGGTCCACTTCACGGATAGGATCCGAGAAGCAACGCCTGAGTTGAGAAACATGGAAGACATCGTGGACTCTGGAGAGATGCGGAGGTAGTTCCAACTGGTAGGCAACTTCTCCTCGTTTGGCGAGAATGCGAAAAGGTCCAATGTAACGAGGAGCCAATTTGCCTTTGATACCGAAACGATGGGTTCCCTTCAGAGGGGTGACCCGAAGATAAGCCTTCTCGTCAACCTCGAAAGTCATAGCCTTATGTTTTCGGTCATATTGACTCTTTTGACGAGATTGGGCTGTTTTCAACTTTTCACGAACGATGCGAACTTGTTCTTCTGCTTCCTGAATCATATCCGAGCCAAAGAATTGTCTTTCCCCGGTCTCTGACCAGTTAAGGGGTGTTCGACACCGTCGTCCATAGAGAACTTCAAAAGGGGCTTTACCCAAGCTAGATTGATAGCTGTTGTT
>NW_021281339.1:0-1003 GCF_002162155.2 Triticum dicoccoides
CCGTAGCCACCGTGCTCCTCACTGCCACCCGAAGTACCCAGGAGATCCGCCTCGACCACCTCTTCCTCCTCGCCGAGAAGCGCACCGCGGGAGCCCCTGCAACGTCGCCACCGCCGTCTTCTTCAACCTCGGGACCGCCGGCCATCTTCGTCAAATTCGTCGGCTCCGGTGCCTCCCCGAGCTCCCCGAGGCCACCGTCGCAACCCCTGTGAGCTACTCTTCCATTCCCCCTCCTCCTCGCGCTCGTTCCCGTACCCTAGCCGCCTTTTCACCGGAGCCGATTGCTTCTCGCCGCCGGCCATGGCGTGGCCGTGGCCACAGCCACCGCAGCTCGCTCCTGAGCCCACCCGCGTGCTCACCGCAACCTCAGGAACCCAAAGCACTTAACCATTCGTCCTCCCGTGCACTGCAGCGCCGGTCCCGCGAAACCCCGAGCTCCGGCCGCCGCCTCGGGCTCCATTCCGGCGAACCCCGGCCACCCCCGCACCTCCCGTTGGCCCCCCTAGATGCGCACGGGCACGGGCTACCCTCTGGTGCCCTTGGCTTGGCCCAAAACCCCTCGCAGCGCCACTCCGGCGAGCTCCCGCCGCAGTTTTGGTCGTCGCCGGCCGAACTCCGGCGACTGCCGATGTGGCACGCCTAATTAGCACTAATGACGCCTAAACACCCCCCCACAGCCACTGACAGTGGGCCCCGTAGTGGGTCAAAGCCCGGGTCAACGCGGGATTAGCCCCTGTGTCACTGACGTGTGGACCCCACACGTCAGGTTTGACCCGAGCCGGCCCCTGTTGACTTGCTGACGTCATGCCAACGTCATGCTGACGCAGTAATGCTTTCTGGATTTAATTTAATTCTGAAATTCCAGAAAATAGCTAAAACTTCAATAAATCATAGAAATTCAACCGTAACTCCAAATTAAATAATTTATATATGAAAAATTATCAGAAAAATTCAAGGAATCCATCTGTACCATTTTCATGCATGTTAGAACAACTTATAACTG
>NW_021281340.1:0-3434 GCF_002162155.2 Triticum dicoccoides
GGGATTTGTGGAAAAGCATAGCCTGCCCACTAGGATTCTTAAAACACCTATGCTAGTAAGCTCGCCAGGAGCAGAATACATGGCCAGACAAGGATGTTTTCAAGTACCATTGAGTATAGGAAGGCATGTATTCCCAACGGATTTAATTATTCTGGAATCCCAAGGTCTGGATGTGATTCTTGGTATGGATTGGCTGTCGATGTATGGAGGAAACATCGATTGCGCCAGTAAGACAATTTTGCTTACCACACCAGAAGGAAGAAGGATCAAGTATGTATCCCGGCATGTGCCAAACAGGACACAAGTGAATTGCTTATCAGGAGTGGTGCAGGAAGAAGTACCAGTGGTGAAGGATTTTCCTGATGTATTTCCGGAAGAGTTGCCAGGCATGCCACCGGATAGAGACATTGAGTTTTTGATTGAACTATTGCCAGGAACAGGCCCGATATCGAAATGACCATACAGGATGCCAGCACAAGATTTGGCAGAAATCAAGAAGCAGATTAAGGAGCTATTGGATAAAGGTTATATACGCCCAAGCTCTTCACCTTGGGGATCACCCGTTTTGTTAGTAGAGAAGAAGGATGGATCTTTGAGAATGGTTGTTGATTATCGTGAATTGAATGCGGTAACAATCAAGAACAAGTACCCACTACCAATGATAAATGATCTGTTTGATCGTTTGCAAGGAGCCAAAGTGTTTTCCAAGATCGACTTGCGATCAGGGTACCATCAGTTGAACATTCGGGAGCAAGACATACCCAAGACTGCATTTACCACGAGATATGGACTGTACGAGTATACCGTTATGTCATTTGGATTGACTAACGCACCTGCCTATTTTATGAACCTGATGAACAAAGTGTTTATGGAGTTTTTGGATAAGTTCGTCGTAGTGTTCATTGATGACATCCTAGTTTATTCAAAAAATGAAGAGGAGCATGAGGAACATTTGCGTTTGGTTTTGGAGAAATTAAGGGAACATCAGTTATATGCCAAATTCAGCAAATGTGAGTTTTGGCTAAAGGAAGTTGGATTTCTCGGACATGTTATATCCGGAGAAGGAATAGCAGTTGACCCCACAAAGGTTGAGACCGTAACTAATTGGGAAGCACCAACGACAGTTGGAGAGATTCGGAGTTTTCTTGGACTCGCAGGATACTACCGAAGATTCATTGAGAATTTCTCAAGGATTGCTAAGCCTATGACTGAATTGTTGAAAAAGGATAACAAATTCATATGGATTGAGGACTGTGAGGCAAGTTTTCAGGAGTTGAAGAAAAGATTGGTTACCTCACCAGTTTTGATATTGCCAGATCAGACTAAGGATTATGAGGTGTATTGCGACGCTTCACGTCGAGGACTTGGAGCAGTGCTTATGCAGGAAGGAAGAGTTGTTTCGTATGCTTCACGACAACTTAAGCCCCATGAGTTGAATTATGCCACTCATGATTTGGAGTTAGCAGCCGTTGTGCATGCCCTGAAGACGTGGAGACATTTCCTCATTGGAAATCATTGTGAAGTATATACGGATCACAAGAGTTTGAAGTACATCTTCACACAGAAGGAATTGAATCTCAGACAAAGGAGATGGTTAGAACTTATCAAGGATTATGATATGAGATTGCATTATCACCCCGGAAAGGCTAATGTAGTAGCTGACGCATTGAGCCGTAAGAGCCATGTCAATACGATAATGACGGGGAAAATACCAAAGGAATTAGCAGAAAACCTTCGTGAGCTATGTTTGGAAATAGTTCCGAAAGGCTATGTAGCAGCATTGGAGATTCAATCAACATTGATGGATAAGATCAGAGAAGCTCAGAAATCTGACAAGGAGATTGCTGCTATAAAGGAGAGACTTAGCAAAGGAAAAGCAAAGGGATTTCGTGAGGATGAGCACGATACCTTATGGTTTGAGGACCGTGTTTATGTGCCCAATGACCCGGATATCAGGAAGTTGATTTTGCGGGAGGCACATGATTCACCATATTCGATTCACCCAGGGAATACCAAGATGTATTTGGATTTGAAGGAAACATTCTGGTGGACTGGAATGAAGAAGGATATTGCAGCGTATGTAGCAGTTTGTGACGTATGTCAGAGAGTAAAAGCAGAACATCAAAAGCCAGCAGGATTGTTACAACCACTGCCGATACCCGAATGGAAGTGAGATAAGATAGGCATGGATTTCATCACAGGTTTGCCAAAGACCCGTTCAGGATATGACTCGATTTGGGTTATAGTCGACCGTTTAACAAAGGTAGCTCATTTCATTCCAGTCAAGACTACCTATAGCAGTGCTAAGTTGGCAAAGATATACATGACCAGAATTGTGTGTTTACACGGAGTTCCGAGGAGCATCGTATCAGATAGAGGAACCCAGTTTACCTCGAAATTTTGGAACCAGTTGCACGAGACATTGGGAACTAGATTGGAATTCAGTACAGCTTTCCACCCACAGACCGATGGACAGACTGAGAGAGTCAATCAGATTTTGGAAGATATGCTGAGAGCTTGTGCACTAGATTATGGATCAAGTTGGGACGAAAACTTGACGTATGCGGAGTTTTCTTATAACAACAGTTACCAAACCAGTTTGAAGATGGCCCCTTTTGAAGCTTTATACGGAAGGAGGTGCAGGACACCGTTGTCCTGGAACGAAGTTGGAGACCGTCAATTCTTTGGACCAGATTTGATTAAGGAGTCAGAACGGAAGGTTAAGTTGATTCGCGATAGGCTCAAGGTAGCCCAGTCCAGGCAGAAGAGCTATGCAGATTCTAAACGCAAGGAGATAGTTTACGAAACCGGAGACAGAGTTTACCTTCGAGTATCCCCACTTCGAGGAGTTAAGCGTTTTGGAGTTAAGGGAAAGTTAGCACCGCGTTTCGTTGGACCATTTAATATCGTGAAACGTATGGGAGAAGTCGCTTATAAGTTGGAATTACCAGAAGGACTGTCAGGAGTTCATGATGTATTCCATGTTTCTCAGTTGAAGAAATGCCACCCAGAGATAGCAGAGGTACCGTTAAGAGACACAGTGCCACTGGAAGCAATTCAGTTGAAGGATGACTTGACATATGAGGAAAAACCTGTTAAGATTCTCGATTATGCCAGCAGAGTTACCCGCAGCAAAGTTATCAAGTTTTGTAAAGTTCAGTGGAGCCACCACACTGAGGATGAAGCCACCTGGGAAAGAGAGGAAGTTTTGCTCAAGGACCACCCTCACCTATTTTCTAGCCAACCCGAATCTCGAGGGCGAGATTCATCTTAAGGGGGTAGGTTTGTAACATCCCAAATTTTCAATTTGGAATGTTATACATTAGGTCATCATGCATATCATGTTTTTCTCGCATTTTCCGATCCTAGAAAATTTCACGCAACTCAAGGACCCTCGGAGAGAGTTGGAAGTTTCATTATTTTCATATTTGGGA
>NW_021281341.1:0-2794 GCF_002162155.2 Triticum dicoccoides
ACGAGGGGGAGAGTGAGGGAGGATGAGAGGGGGATGTGGGGGTCGGCGTGGCATCCCTGGACGTCTCCAGGGCGTCGGCAGAAGCAGGAGGTGGCCGGCGTGTGGCCGCGGGCGCCGGCCACGCGCTCCTCGTCCTCCTGGCGGGAGGAGGACGACGACTGGCAAGGCCAGTCGGCTAGGCCGAGCCAGGTGGGCTGGGCCAGCACAGGTAAGGCCCAGGTGGGCTTCCCTCTCTCTCTTTTTTTGATTTGTTTCTGTTTTTCTATTTAACTGCAACTGTTGGGCTTTATTAAAAATACTAAAACGTTTCCAAAAATCCTAAAAATAAGTGTGGGCTCTGTTTAGAATATTTCCAACAGTATACATTTATTTCTAGAATTATTTGAGCATTTAAATTATTTTATAGCATTTAAATGCCCAAAATCAAATACTTATGATTTAATTCAATGACCTTCTATTGACCTAAAAAATTGTGCACCAATTTTGCCAGAGGTTCTAACCCAAGACAAAGAGAGTGAACTTTTTAGAATGGCATTTCAGGTTCATTGAAAAATAATTTTAGTAAACCCTAGTTGCTTTCAGGGGGGAGTTGGGGGTTCTGTCTTCCCCATTTCAAATTTAAGAGGAATTTAAACATGATGCACACTCTAATGCTTGAACTAACTAGGGTGTGACATGTCAATATTAAACATTTGTCTTGAATCTTTTGGATCTGAACATTTCATGCTACAATAAATAAAATTACATTGATAATTATGTTAGGAAGCATTCCACATGAAAAATTCTGTTTTTATCATTTACCTACTCGATAATTATGCCTTGAATCTTTCTACAGGAATTAAGCTTGGGGATGCTTGATACGTCTCCAACGTATCTATAATTTTTTTATTGTTCCATGCTATTATATTATGTATTTTGGATATTTAATGGGCTTTAATATGCTCTTTTATATTTTTTTATGACTAACCTATTAACCGGAGGCCCAGTGCCAGTTTCTGTTTTTTTTTGCCTATTTTAGAGTTTTGCAGAAAAGGAATACCAAACGGAACCTAAATGGAATGAAACCTTCGCGATGATCTTTCTTGGACCGAAAGCAAACCAGAAGACTTGGAGTTGAAGTTTGGAATGCCATTAGGCGGCCACGAGGCAGGAGGGCGCACCCACACCCTCGTGGGCCCCTCGTAGCTCCACCGACATACTTCTTCTGCCTATATGTACTCTTATACCCTAGATCGATCGGAAAGAGCCATGAAACCACTTTTACACCACCGCAACCTTCTGTACCCCTGAGATCCCATCTTGGGGCCTCTTCCGACGATCTACCGGAGGAGGAATCGATCACGGGGGGCTTCTACATCAACACCATAGCCTCTCCGATGAAGCGTGAGTAGTTTACCACAGACCTTCGGGTCCATAGTTATTAGCTAGATGGCTTCTTCTCTCTCTTTGATTCTCAATACAAAGTTCTCCTCTATGTTCTTGGAGATCTATTCGATGTAATACTCTTTTGCGGTGTGTTTGCCAAGATCCAATGAATTGTGGGTTTATGAACAAGATTATCTATGAATATTATTTGGTTCTTCTCTGAATTCTTATATGCATGATTTGATATCTTTGCAAGTCTCTTTGAATTATCGGTTTAGTTTGGCCTACTAGATTGATATTTCTTGCAATGGGAGAAGTGCTTAGCTTTGGGTTCAATCTTGCGGTGTCTTTTCCCAGTGATAGTAGGGGAAGCAAGGAACGTATTGTATTGTTGCCATTGAGGATAAAAGGATGGGGTTTATATCATATTGCTTGAGTTTATCCCTCTACATCATGTCAAGTTGCTTAATGTGTTACTCTGTTCTTTTGAACTTAATACTCTAGATGCATACTGGATAGCGGTCGATGTGTGGAGTAATAGTAGTAGATGTAGAATCATTTCGATCTACTTGACACGGACGTGATACCTATATTCATGATCATTGCCTTAGATATTCTCATAACTATGCGCTTTTCTATCAATTGCTCGGCAGTAATTTGTTCACCTACTATAATACATGCTATCTTGAGAGAAGCCACTAGTGAAACCTATGGCCCTTGGGTCTCTTTCTTATTATATTGCATCTTTTTTATTTACATCGCATCTTGTTTACTATTTTGCAATCTTTACTTTCCAATCTATACAACAAAAATACCAAAAATATTTATCTTACTATCTTTATTAGATCTCACTTTTGTGAGTGACCGTGAAGGGATTGACAACCCCTTTATCGTGTTGGTTGCATGGTTCTTGGTTGTTTGTGCAGGTACTAGGTGACTTGTGCGTTGTCTCCTACTGGATTGATACCTTGTTCTCAAAAACTGAGGGAAATACTTACGCTACTTTTCTGCATCACCCGTTCCTCTTCAAGGGAAAACCAACACATGCTCAAGAGGTAGCATGCATCATATACAACACTTCCTTAAGAAATCCATTAAGGAATGCATTTTTGACATCCACTTGCCAAATTTTATAATCATAAAATGCGGCAATTTCTAACATGATTTGGACAGACTTAAGCATCGCTACGGGTGAGAAAGTCTCATCGTAGTCAACTCCTTGAACTTGTCAAACACCTATCGCAACAAGTCAAGCCTTGTAGACAGTAACATTACCGTCAACGGCAGTTTTCTTCTTGAAGATCCATTTATTCTCTATGGCTTGCCGATCATCAGGCAAGTCAACCAAAGTCCACACTTTGTTCTCAGACATGGATCCCATCTCAGATTTCATGGCCTCAAGCCATTTTGCGGAATCTAGGCTCATCAT
>NW_021281342.1:0-1037 GCF_002162155.2 Triticum dicoccoides
AGGCATGGTTCGCACGTGTCAAATGATTCATAATCAAGAGACTCTAAAAGTCCATCAGCATGGAGCTTCTTCATGCGTTTGACACCTATGTGACCAAGGCGGCAGTGCCACAAGTATGTGGGACTATCATTATCAACTTTACTTCTTTTGGTACTCACATTATGAACATGTGTAGCATCACGTTCGAGATTCATAAAGAATAAACCATTCACCATAGGAGCATGACCATAAAACATATCTCTCATAAAAATGGAACAACCATTATTCTCAGATTTAAAAGAGTAGCCATCTCGAATTAAACGAGATCCCGATACAATGTTCATGCTCAAAGCTGGCACTAAATAACAATTATTAAGGTTTAAAACTAATCCCGAAGGGAGATGCAGAGGTAGCGTGCCGACGGCGATCACATTGACCTTGGAACCATTCCCGACGCGCATCGTCACCTTGTCCTTTGCCAGTTTCCGCTTATTCCACAGCTCCTATTGCGTGTTACAAATATGAGCAACGGCACCGGTATCAAATACCCAGGAGTTACTACGATTACTGGTAAGGTACACATCAATTACATGTATATCAAATATACCTTTGGTTTTGCCGGCCTTCTTATCCGCTAAGTACTTAGGGCAGTTCCGCTTCCAGTGACCGCTTCCCTTGCAATAAAAGCACTCAGTCTCGGGCTTGGGTCCATTCTTTGGCTTCTTCCCGGCAGCTTGCTTGCCGGGCGCGGCAACCTCCTTGCCGTCCTTCTTGAAGCTCTTTTTACCCTTGCCTTTCTTGAACTTAGTGGTTTTATTGATCATCAACACTTGATGTTCCTTCCTGACTTCTACCTCCGCTGATTTCAGCATAGCAAATACTTCAGGAATGGTCTTTTCCATCCCCTGCATATTGAAGTTCATCACAAAGCTCTTGTAGCTTGGTGGAAGCGACTGGAGGATTCTGTCAATGACCGCATCATCCGGGAGATTAACTCCCAGCTGAGTCAAGCGGTTATGCAACCCAGACATAGTGAGTATGTGCTCACTGACAGAACT
>NW_021281343.1:0-1587 GCF_002162155.2 Triticum dicoccoides
CTACTACACAATATAGGTTTACACTTGTCATTTTGTATGGCAAACACTACCTGTGGATGGGATGTCTAGTTGCATTGTCTTCCTTTTCACGCTGATGATTTTTTAAATTGTTTATACTTATTTAAATACCAGTATTTGTTGATTGAGGCATATCCATCTTGTGGGGCAGTCATATAGCCATACATGCTTTGTGATAGTTGATGTTGCTAATAAACTCTACTTTCTATTTTGCTTAGCCATGCAATAATCTCTCACTGTGTCTGCTCAGTTAATTGAACAATACCCTGTTATTGCTACATGTACTTGATCATATTTTGAAGAGATAAGTTAATGGACACTAGGATGACATGTTTAAGTTTCATGTTGACAATTCAAGGCTTCTGGATGATGCCTTAACTGTCTTTATTTTTGTTGTATTGGGGAACCAAATAAAATCATACCTTTTTGTGTTTTCTGTTGGCCTGATGCATTGTATGTGGGTGTACTGTGTAAATATGAAAAGCAGATGGGGGAAAGATGGGAGTAATAGCTTTATGAAAAAAACTGACTTTTAGAAATCTTGGTATTGATGGAGGAAATATAATAATCAGCGTTTGTTTGTTAGAAATCGTCCAAGTACAAAGAAAGTAGGCAGAGCCATCAAACTTTTTTTGGAGATTAAAGTCACCTATTGTTTGGAGGGGTTGCAGAATGGCGCCTATATATGAGTGAACTAACTTAAGTGGTATCCAGCGTTGTGGTTCATTGTCTTATTCGTATTTATTGATCCATATCAAAATGTCCTGAATTCACAGTCAATACGATGTTGGATGAGTGGGTTAAACTTGAACAACATGTTCTCTCTCACGCTGCTCACCATGTTTATTTGAATTTGTTTTGCCTCCTTCGGTAGAATCGGAACAAATTTTGTTTGAGTTGTTCAACTTTTTTGTTGTTGCTGTCAAGTTCATCATCGCTTTCCTTGTTAGTACCACTGCTTATTTACTGCAACTAGTCTAATTGCAGAGCACAACATCAGCATCCCTACAGATGTGAATATGCCCATCTCCAATGGTTTCTACCGCCATATCTACAACCCCGACTAGATTTATCAATGTATGGGATCTCTCCTTATCCAGCGGTCAGTCCGACGTCTGGCATATGTAAGCCACATTTTCCTCCTCTGCTCCCTCTCATTCTTTGTGTGCCCAAGGCCATTGAGCCAATTTTTTGTACGCGAATGAGATAATTCCTGAGTTCCGAATAGCGTGCATGAATGCATTTTGTAACGGGTCATTTTTATATTTGGTTGAATCGGGAAGCCAAATAAAATCTTCTTTTGTGCCTTTTCTTTGCTTATCCATTGTATGGGTGTACTGTGTATGTATGTTAAGGAGATGGAGAAAGATGGGAGTTGTTGCTTTATAAAGAATTGGCTTTTAGAAATCCTGGTATTGATGGGAGAAAGATAATGATCACTGTTTTCTTGTTAGGAAGTGTCCAAATACTATGAAGAAAATAGGAAGCGCTATTGAACCTTTTTCTGAAAATATAAATATGAAGAAAGACGTAATATTTCTAGAACCAAATAAAAATATCTCCTTTTCT
>NW_021281344.1:0-1893 GCF_002162155.2 Triticum dicoccoides
GGCAAATATGAGAAGATCAAAGATCACTGGCCCACATTTGTGGCCCACAAGACATCGGAAAAGAGTAAGAAGATATCGGCGACAAACAAGCAAAATGCTGCGAAGAAGGAGTTTCACCATCGCATGGGGTCAGGTGGCTACCTCAAAGCCCGGCCTAAGTGGTCGAAGGCTGAAAATGATCTGCTTGAAAAAGGGATCAAACCAGAGACAATGAACTGGCCAGACCGTTGCCTGACTTGGTTCCTCGGGGCTGGCGAAACCTTGGACCCTGTACAAGGGAAGTGCCATTGGACGGACGTGCAACTAAAAATACCAGTCAAGAGACTTCGACACTATATCAATGCGGCACAGCGAGGGACGTTCGTTCCAGACAGGGAGAAGGACGAGCTCACAATGGCCCTCGGGAATCCTGAGCACCCTGGACGGACACGAGGCACGCCAGGCTCCATTCCATGGAAGGTTGGTTTTCCGGACGCAGGGGGTTACAAAACCCACGAGAGGAGGAAGAAACTGGAGCAGGCCCAACTGCAGGCGCTACACGAAAGGGTAATGGGGCTAGAGGAACAAGAAGCAGCAGATTGCAGCAAACAACCTGCCGAAGCTTCCCCCGAAGCTACACCGCCATCTCAGCAGAGAAGCAGCGTGGCTTCGACCGAGCTGCTTCATCCGGAGCATGTCTTGACGGCTCCTGCCAGCTATCCCGTGGATGCTATCACGGAGTCTCAAAATTGCCACATTATGGCGCGATGGATGAATATGAAGGTCAAGGCGGCTGTTGGCTCTGTTTATCCTACTGAACACGGTGCAACTTTTCACTGCCGGCTGATTCCAGAAGGATATGCTAGGGTGATGATGGATGAAATAACGGAGGGATTTGAGGACCTCCAGCTTGACCACCCTACCGGTGAAGGGGAGACTAGGCTGGGTTCTGCTCTGAAGACTCCATGCCTATGGCGGAACGAGCTCATCAACCTTCCGAACTGGACGCCTCCGCCTCCTCCTCCTCCTCCGGCGAGTCAGGGAACTCCGCCTCCTCCTCCGGCGAGTGACGATCAGGGCACTGTGCCTCCTTCTCCGGTGCGTGGCGGCACTCCGCCTCTTTATCCGCCTGCGCCGGTGCGCCCGAGCAGCCAGCAGCCTCCTCCTTCTCCGCCTCGCCGGCAAGGGCGGAAGAGACCCGCCGCCGGCCCGGCTACTCCGGCGCATCGTAGTCCTTCTCCCCCGCCTCGTAAGCAAGCACGAAAGAAGACAGACGCTGCAGCCACTCCGTCTGCTCCAGCGTCTAGCAGCACAACCAGAGGCGGGAGGCAATACAGATACGGTCCACCTCTCAAGCCTCTAGAGAAGTTACCGTACGAGAGGACCGAGGAGGAAAACGCGACGATCATGCGGACCCACGTGAAGGAGTTCTTTGAAGGGGTGAAAGCAAAGAGACATCCACCTCCGGAGGAGAAGGTAGACCCGGTGAAAGCAAAGCGCACTCTCGATGCCCTGAGGATACCGGCAAAGTCTTCGCCGAGAACCAACTATGACCGCATTACTGAACAGACATATCTCCAAGCGGAGCGGACGGGAAGTACTGTCAGACATCAAAGTTCAAGAGAACGAGCAGCTGCGAAAAAACTTGCCCAGCTCGGCGAACAAGCAAATCAATCGTGCCCCCCGCTCAATGTGTCTAGCGGCGACATCGTCGCTAATACTCCGGGGATGGTGCCCGGTTATGGCAATCTATCAGATTACATGTCTGATGATCAACTTCCTGATTTCATGGAGGTGGACGAACACAGATACGAGTACGGGAAGCCTCTCGTCAAAGATGAAAAATCTCTAACAACGATGATGCAAAGATTCCATAATTGGTACATGAAAACCTGCAGAGAGTCTGGGGGGACG
>NW_021281345.1:0-975 GCF_002162155.2 Triticum dicoccoides
CACCATGTTCTTCACGTGTAATAAGAGCCAATGTCTCCTCATCATAGTCACTAGCGGACTCATATCCACCATCCGCGGTAGCAATCATCACACGCGGAGATTTGCATTCCCTCGCATAATGACCTCCTCCCTTACAACGACGACAAATAATATCACTTGTGTGCCCTGTTGATGCCATGGAAGAAGAAGAACGCTGTGCAGGCCCCGCAGGTGCGCTCTTGGCAGATAATGGTGGTTGTGCCTGTTTTCTTGTATCACGGCTGGAGGTGGCACCGGATGGAGGTGCTGGTGCAGTTGAAGTAGAAGATGCACGTGGTGTCCATGATGAAGGTCGGCCTGCAGAAAAGTTAGTTCGCCCCAATGCTTGTCGATCCTGCACTTCACGTTTAGCTTTACAAGCAAGATGGAATAAACGAGTGATATTAGTATACTCCTTATAGTCTAGAATGGTCCGAATCTCTCTATTTAATCCACCCAGAAAACGTGCAAGCATAGCTTCATTCTCCTCAACAATACGACATCTAATCATGCCAGTTTGTAATTCCTGATAATATTCTTCTACAGAATTTTTCCCTTGTCTTAAACGCTGCAATTTTTGAAGCAATTCACGTTGATAATATGGTGGAACCCAACGCGTACGCATAGCAGTTTTCAAAGCAGCCCAAGTAGTTGGAATAGGATATAATCTACAATGTTCAGATCACCATACACATGCAAAACTAGTGAAAGCACAAACAGCAGCAGCAACTCGTCTCTCCTCAGGATATTGTAAACATGTAAATCGTTGTTCAGTTTCTAACTCCCAAGTAAGATATATATCAGGAACATATCTACCCTCAAATGGTGGAATATTCAATTTCAGTTTAGGAATATGGACATCATCTCGTACCTGAGGTGGTGGTGCAGGCCTACCATTACGAATATATACCTGAGGTCGACCTGCTGGTGGTGGTGCTGGTGGCTGCTCGTAGATCT
>NW_021281346.1:0-1160 GCF_002162155.2 Triticum dicoccoides
AAAGCAGAGCACCAACGGCCTGCTGGCACCCTTCAACCCTTAGCTATTCCTGAATGGAAATGGGATAAAATTGGTATGGATTTCATTACCGGTTTTCCCAGGACCAAGAGAGGGAATAATGCTATTTTCGTCGTGGTCGATCGTCTTTCCAAAGTAGCCCATTTCCTACCTGTTCGAGAGAGTATAACCGCTAGTCAGCTGGCAGACTTATACATCTCCCGAATAGTGTCCCTTCATGGTGTCCCTTTGGAAATTAACTCGGATCGAGGAAGTCTTTTCACCTCTCGATTTTGGGAAAGTTTCCAAAATGCTATGGGAACCCGTCTTTCCTTTAGCACCGCTTTCCACCCTCAGTCGAGTGGTCAAGTGGAACGCGTCAACCAAATTCTAGAAGACATGCTTCGAGCCTCTGTTATCTCATTCGGAATGGACTGGGAGAAGTGCCTTCCGTGTGCCGAATTCGCTTACAACAACAGCTATCAATCTAGCTTGGGTAAAGCCCCTTTTGAAGTTCTCTATGGACGACGATGTCGAACACCCCTTAACTGGTCAGAGACCGGGGAAAGACAATTCTTTGGCCCGGATATGATTCAGGAAGCAGAAGAACAAGTTCGTATCGTTCGTGAAAAGTTGAAAACAGCCCAATCCCGTCAAAAGAGTCAATATGACTGAAAACATAAGGCTATGACTTTCGAGGTTGACGAGAAGGCTTATCTTCGGGTCACCCCTTTGGAGGGAACCCATCGTTTCGGTATCAAAGGCAAATTGGCTCCTCGTTACATTGGACCTTTTCGCATTCTTGCCAAACGAGGAGAAGTTGCCTACCAGTTGGAACTACCTCCGCACCTCTCCAGAGTTCACGATGTCTTCCACGTTTCTCAACTCAGGCGTTGCTTCTCGGATCCTATCCGTGAAGTGGACCACGAAACGCTTGATCTCCAGGATAATCTTACATATCGAGAGTACCCCATTCGTATCCTCGATCAGGCCGAGCGTACCACTCGACGCCAGAACATCAAGTTTCTCAAGGTTCAATGGTCGCACCATTCTGAGGATGAAGCAACTTGGGAAAGGGAGGATCGTCTTCGACTCGAGTACCCCGCCTTCTTCCCGGAGGAACCCAAATCTCGGGACGAGATTCTTTTGAGTGGGGGTGAGTT
>NW_021281347.1:0-931 GCF_002162155.2 Triticum dicoccoides
ATTGGTCCCGGTTGGTGGCATGAACCGGGGCCAAAAGGGTTACCTTTAGTCCCGGTTCATGCCACCAACCGGGACCAATAGTGGTGCCTATATATAGCCCCTCGCGCAAGAGCAGAGCACATTGCTCTGTTTTTTCTGGCCGAGGGGGAGAGGGCTTGGTGGTACTCTAGCTCACCTCCTATGCACACAAGGTGTTCGATGGAATGCCCGAGCCACACTACTTAAGGTTTCTCCTCTCCAAGCTCGACCGCCAAGCTCCATTTTTCTCAATATTTATCTAGGTTTAGCGGTCCGTCACGCCCCGTCCCCGTCTTCACCGCTGTCGATCACCCGCGCCGATCTCATCGCCGACACCACCGTGGTGAGCCTCTTGTTCTTATCTTCTTTCTGAAAGCAAAAATATTATTACTTGTTTGTTTAGATAGATACTTGTATTATTTTCTTACTTTTATTATTGCATCTTATATAGTGCGCCGATGGTTTTGGTATCCGCCCCCGTCGGCCCTCGTCCTGTCTATGATTCGGATGTGGTATATATTATCTTTTCATAACTATTGGTTCATTTATTGTTTATGAAAATTATGCCGACCAACGTGACATAGATTTTATTTATCTAGGAGGTTGTTGAACCGGAAATTCCAACCGACCCTATTGTCGAGAGGTTAAATTTAGTTGAAGAAGAAAACAATTTCTTGAAGGAAAAAATAAAAAAACTTAAGGAGGAGAAGATGATATTGGAGTTGCATGCTGCGGATGTCGTCGATGATCACAAGATCAAGATGGATGCAATGCGCTTGAAGATGAGAAAGATTAGAAAATATGCCATTCATACCGAGGCTTGGTATCATTATGCCGTTGGATCAGTTGTTACCTTGGTTGCGATTATGATCGCATTTGTTTTCGCATTGAAATGTTTTACATAGTTTCAATG
>NW_021281348.1:0-1177 GCF_002162155.2 Triticum dicoccoides
GCATAGTATAGCGACGAGACAATGCATCAGCAATAACATTTTCTTTTCCCTTCTTGTGTTTAATGACATAAGGGAAAGTCTCAATGAATTCAACCCATTTAGCATGTCTACGATTCAGTTTAGCTTGACTTTTAATATGTTTCAAAGATTCATGATCAGAATGTATAACAAATTCTTTGGGCCATAAATAATGTTGCCATGTTTCTAAAGTCCGAACAAGAGCATATAATTCTTTATCATAAGTAGAATAATTCAGACTAGGCCCACTCAATTTTTCAGAAAAGTATGCAACAGGTTTGCCATCTTGTAATAACACACCTCCTAATCCAATTCCACTAGCATCACATTCAAGCTCAAAAGTCTTATTAAAATCAGGAAGTTGGAGTAAAGGAGCATGTGTCAACTTATCTTTCAATACCGTGAAGGCTTCTTCCTGTGCGGTACCCCAAAGAAAAGGCACATCTTTTTTTGTAAGCTCATTGAGAGGTGCAGCAATGGTGCTGAAATCTCTCACAAAACGCCTATAGAATCCAGCGAGGCCAAGAAAACTCCTCACTTGTGTGACCGTTTTGGGCTGCGGCCAACTCTCAATAGCTTCAATCTTGGCTTTATCAACTTCAATTCCTTGTGGAGTAACAACATAGCCAAGAAAAGATACTCGGTCGGTGCAAAAGGTGCACTTCCCAAGGTTACCAAACAAACGTGCATCATGTAGAGCAATAAAAACAACGCGTAAATGTTCCAAATGTTCCTCCAAAGATCTGCTATAAATCAATATGTCATCAAAGTAAACTACCACAAATCGTCCAATGAAAACACGTAAAACTTCGTTCATTAATCTCATGAAAGTACTAGGTGCATTAGTTAACCCAAAAGGCATGACTAACCACTCATATAATCCAAACTTAGTTTTAAATGCTGTTTTCCATTCATCTCCCAATTTCATACGAATTTGATGGTAGCCACTACGCAAATCAACTTTGGAGAATATTGTAGAGCCACTCAATTCATCAAGCATATCATCTAGCCTAGGAATAGGATGACGATAACGAATAGTAATATTATTAATGCCTCTACAATCAACACACATACGTGATGTACCATCCTTTTTCGGCACTAGAATAATAGGAACAGCACAAGGACTAAGGGATTCGCGTATATAACCTTTGTCGAGAAG
>NW_021281349.1:0-923 GCF_002162155.2 Triticum dicoccoides
CAGAGGTAGAAGTCAGGAAGGAACATCAAGTGTTGATGGTCAATAAAACCACTAAGTTCAAGAAAGGCAAGGGTAAAAAGAACTTCAAGAAGGACGGCAAGGAGGTTGCCGCGCCCGGCAAGCAAGCTGCCGGGAAGAAGCCAAAGAATGGACCCAAGCCCGAGACTGAGTGCTTTTATTGCAAGGGAAGCGGTCACTGGAAGCGGAACTGCCCTAAGTACTTAGCGGATAAGAAGGCCGGCAAAACAAAAGGTATATGTGATATACATGTAATTGATGTGTACCTTACTAGTGCCCGTAGTAGCTCCTGGGTATTTGATACCGGTGCAGTTGCTCACATTTGTAACTCAAAGCAGGGGCTGTGGAATAAGCGGAAACTGGCAAAGGACGAGGTGACGATGCGCGTCGGGAATGGTTCCAAGGTCAATGTGATCGCCGTCGGCACGCTACCTCCGCATCTCCCTTCGGGATTAGTTTTAAACCTTAATAATTGTTATTTAGTGCCAGCTTTGAGCATGAACATTGTATCAGGATCTCGTTTAATTCGAGATGGCTACTCTTTTAAATCTGAGAATAATGGTTGTTCCATTTTTATGAGAGATATGTTTTATGGTCATGCTCCTATGGTGAATGGTTTATTCTTTATGAATCTCGAACGTGATGCTACACATGTTCATAATGTGAGTACCAAAAGAAGTAAGGTTGATAATGATAGTCCCACATACCTGTGGCACTGCCGCCTTGGTCACATAGGTGTCAAACGCATGAAGAAGCTCCATGCTGATGGACTTTTAGAGTCTCTTGATTATGAATCATTTGACACATGCGAACCATGCCTTATGGGTAAAATGACCAAGACTCCGTTCTCAGGAACAATGGAGCGAGCAACCGACTTATTGGAAATCATACATACTGATGTGTGC
>NW_021281350.1:0-1326 GCF_002162155.2 Triticum dicoccoides
CTTGACATCTCCAAGTCTTTTCTCCCCTTCAGGTGTAGCAATGTCAATCTCCAGGTCCTCAAACCCTTGGACTATGTCCTCCACCGTGACACGAGCATAGCCATCTTGAATGGGGGTGTTGTGGTGGAGTGCTCCAGGTAAACATGGTAAAGCACTGCCGATGGCTACCTTCATGGACATGTTCCCGATAGGATAATACAGATGACATTCTTTCATCTCCTTTATATCGTCCACGGGGTAGCGAGGAGGCTCCGGTGCAGTAATTTCGACCACCAGAGGCTCCGGTGCAGTAATTTCGACCACCAGAGGCTCCGGTGCAGTAATTTTGATCGTCGGTGCATCTGCACCAGCCGGTGGGGCCTCCGTGGAAGCCACACTGCTTCTCCGCTGCTGGCTTCTGAGATCCGCTGGATGATCTTCATGCTGCGCCCGAGCTGCATCTCGTTCGGCTACTAGTACACTCACGGTTTTCTTCATCACATCCATTTCCGATGCCAACCGCACCACAACATCTGCTTCCCGATCCATCTTTCTCTTCCGGCTTCTGTAACCGTACGGGTCATCGTTCTGGGGGAACCCTATTTTCCACGGAATGTGCCCCATGCCTCGTACACGTCCTCCGTGTTCAGGATTCCCGAGGGCTTTTGTCAGCGCGTCGTTCTCTCTGTTGAACTTGATCTTCCCCTCTTGAGCATCCCTCATTGCGTCAATAAGGGCTTGGGTGGGTTTAATTATTTTGCCCCGGTAAACACAGTCCCCTGTCTCCGGGTTCAGCGTTCCCCCATGCCCGTACCACCAGCTTTTGGCCCTTGGGTCCCATCCCTCCGTACCTGGACGGATTCCTCGCGCCCTCATCTCGTTCTCCATCTTCTCCCACCTAGGCTCCCAAAGGCGATACCCTCCTGGCCCCATAATATGATTGTACTCCTTCTTAGCCGCATTTTCCTTATTTTTTTTCGATATTTGAATGAACTGCTCCGATTTCTTTTGCTTCACAAATTCTGGCCAATCATGTTTCAGTTTCTCATATTGTCCTTTGAAATCCGGAGTCTTGTTCTGCTTGACAAAGTCATGGGCTAGATTTTGCTTGAATTTCCGGAATGCGTCGGCCATCTTATGAAGAGCGAACTGTTTGACTAGCCTCCTCCTCTCCTTGTTTTCCTCAATCTTGTTACCCTCCTCATCGAATTTGTTGTATTCCGGAGGTAGAACGAAATGTTCCATAAGCTTTTTGAAGCAATCTTTTTTTGTTCTCTTATCGACAAAAGTGAAACCAGCAATTCGTGCCTTCTTTGGCTTATTCCACTCCTGGACGGTGATCGAGAC
>NW_021281351.1:0-1619 GCF_002162155.2 Triticum dicoccoides
CGAGGTACGAAGGACATCTTGATGGATGATTTCCGCAAACTCCGACTGGATGCGAAAGAATTCTTGTCGGAGGTCCGCGTCCTGGATTGCCGACACGCTCGTGGCCCAATCTTGGAGTTTACTCGGTAGCAGAAGTTGATGATGGTCCCGTACGATCGCCCGCATGTGATGGATGGCGTAGTAGGCACCCTTCTGACCGCCAGGCGGCTGCTTGACGCAGCAGAACGTCGTATTGTGGGAGAACACGTGCTTGCCGTACTTACGAATAGGCCTGGTGAAGGTGCCTCCAGATTGGGCGTAGCCGGGGAGAACATCATCAAGAACCTTCTTGACATTTGTGTAGTCTACGTTCGACTGACGGTCCGGGTCGAAATACGTGGCCATGGAATATTTGGGGCTTAGGAGGATGAGCGTGTAACGTGTGTCACTGCAGAAAACACGGAATGTTAAAAGAAAAACGATCGAAAAGTAAGAATTCATATGTTACGGGCCGGTTGAGGGGAGGACTTACTCGGGAAAGTAAGGCACGAGGAAGTTATCCTTATCTTGGTTTGCCAGAATGACGCCTTCGAGGTAAGAACTCGCGACTTGCCGGTCCCCAGCGCTGCCCAAGATCTTGGCACGCATGTAGAAGGGGTTGACTATCACGATGTCCGGGGTCTTGTCGCGAATGATCCGCATCTCCATACTCAGTGAAAATAGCCGAACGAAGGTGTAGTGCAGCGGATGAAGGTTAAACATAGCAAAGATGTCATCAAACCGCAGGACGATCGTACCCTCGATGTCGCCATCCACAAAGCCCTTGCCCTCTGGCACCTTGGCCACGAAAACCGGGTATGCCACATCCTTCTCTCTGAGACGCCGCTTCTCCAAAGAAAGAACACTGTCGTGCAGACTCCGCATAGCACCGGTTGTAGCATTGAGCATATTTGGTGGTAGCATCGCCCTACCCGCCACATGCACCCTCCTCGAGATATCCTGCGGTGAAGGTGGCCCGTCCTGAGCACGGATCGTACTCGGTGCCGGCTGGCTCGCACCCTTCTTAGTCTTTCTTTTGCGTGCCTTCTTCTTCTCCTGTAATGGGACTGAGTTCTGCTCACAAACCGCCTTCTTGAGTGTGTTGGGGCTGATAATATTTCGCACCTCGCCTATCTGAGGCTCGGTGAAGTCAGCAGCTAGAGGCGTCTCCTGAGAGCTGAACGCCAGACGGCGCCTGTTGCAACTTGGCTTCTCCGCGGTACGAGCTAGATCGCACACGTCTTTTGTTGGGTTTGGTTCTTGAGAAGGAGGCCCCATGAAGTCGCCATCGTACCCATGCTCGGCAAAGTACTGATCGACGTTGCCAAATGTATCATCGTCGTCGTCGTCGTCGTTCTGATCCTGTGCCATATGCATGTTTGGATCCAGTGGCATAGGGATGTCCGGCACCGTTACGGCGGTCTTGCCATGGGGCCGACTTGGCGCCGGCACGACTGGCGGTGTTGTCTTTGGGGTGGTGTCCCCCGCCCCCAAACGAATCTGGCTCTTCGGCCAAAGCAGGGGCCAGCTCAGGCAGGCGCTGAGGGTCATCACGTCATCATCGTCGGCCCCGACGGGTCGAATCGGAGGTAACAAGTCGT
>NW_021281352.1:0-2053 GCF_002162155.2 Triticum dicoccoides
CAGTGCCCCCGTCCCGCCTAACCCTGTAGCGTTTGACCACGGGATCTAGCCCTTTGACTTTGCACGGACGAGCTTTGACCAGTGGACCTCCCCACCCGGTTGTGTTAGGTCAACCCATAGGAACACTTTGGAGCGACATCCGGGCCAGACCCACAGCAAGATCCCCTCCGTGTAGACCCGACGCGTCCATTTTCCCCCTCCAGGTGCTGGGCGTTTGCAACTGCCACAACACTTACAGACTTGTGAGAGGCCGCCTACGCAAGATTTGGCGGCATGCTAGCCCCCGGAGGCCGCCGGCCACAGCCGTAGACGCGCGAAGGGCAATTCGCGTAGAGGGAATTTTTCGGATACTTCTCCATCACCAAAAATTATGAAAAAATACCATCGTTCCTATAGCACATGTGCCCATGTCGTGCAAAAAAACTCATGATTTTATCACGCTCCGAGTATTATTAGTATTGACGCCGCATCGTTACCGCAGAACGTCTACTACCGTGTCATCGCCGTTCGTGAGGAGGGGCCACGCCCCGGAGACGCGTCCCGCCTCTTCGGACATGCCACCACACCACCCCGCATGTATGAGGGCCCGGTGCGAAGCTCCGGTGGCATTGCTACCCCCAGTGCCTCCGTCCCGCCTAACCCTGTAGCGTTTGACCACGGGATCTAGCCCTTTGACTCTGCACGGACGGGCTTTGACCAGTGGACCTCCCCACCCGGTTGTGTTAGGTCAGCCCATAGGAACACTTTGGAGCAACATCCGGGCCAGACCCACAGCAAGATCCCCTGCGAGTAGACCCGCCGCGTCCGTTTCCCCCCTCCAGGTGCCGGCGGCGGCACCGTCCGTTAGGGGGGGCACACCCCGGACACGCGTGACGGGCGTTTGCAACCGCC
The DNA here is from genome assembly GCF_002162155.2 of Triticum dicoccoides. Classification (NCBI taxonomy): domain Eukaryota; kingdom Viridiplantae; phylum Streptophyta; class Magnoliopsida; order Poales; family Poaceae; genus Triticum; species Triticum dicoccoides. Next base: position 892 of record NW_021281352.1, read on the forward strand.
ACAGCACTTGCAGACTTGTGAGAGGCCGCCTACGCAAGATTTGGCGGCATGCTAGCCCCCGGAGGCCGCCGGCCACAGCCGTAGACGCGCGAAGGGCAATGCGCGTAGAGGGAATTTTTTGGATACTTCTCCATCACCAGAAATTATGAAAAAATACCATCGTTCCTATAGCACATGTGCCCACGTCGTGCAAAAAAACTCATGATTTTATCGCGCTCCGAGTATTATTAATATTGACGCCGCATCGTTATCGCAGAACATCTACTACCGTGTCATCGCCGTCCGTGAGGGGGGGCCACGCCCCGGAGACGCGTCCCGCCTCTTCGGACATGCCACCACACCACCCCGCATGTATGAGGGCCCGGTGCGATGCTCCAGTGGCATTGCTACCCCCCAGTGCCCCCGTCCCACCTAGCCCTGTAGCGTTTGACCACGGGATCTAGCCCTTTGACTTTGCACGGACGAGCTTTGACCAGTAGACCTCCCCACCCGGTTGTGTTAGGTCAGCCCATAGGAACATTTTGGAGCGACATCCGGGCCAGAGCCACAGCAAGATCCCCTCCGTGTAGAACCGACGCGTCCGTTTCCCCCCTCCAGGTGCCGGCAGCGGCGCCGTCCGTGAGGGGGGGTGGCACACCCCGGACACGCATGCCGGGCGTTTGCAACTGCCACAACACTTACAGACTTGTGAGAGGCCACCTACGCAAGATTTGGCGGCATGCTAGCCCCCGGAGGGCCGCCGGCCACAGCCGTAGACGCGCGAAGGGCAATCCGCGTAAAGGGAATTTTTTAGATACTTCTCCATCACCAAAAATTATGAAAAAATACCATCGTTCCTATAGCGCATGTGCCCACGTCGTGCAAAAAAACTCATGATTTTATCGCGCTCCGAGTATTATTAATATTGACGCCACATCGTTACCGCAGAACGTCTACTACCGTGTCATCGCCGTCCGTGAGGGGGGGCCACGCCCCGGAGACGCGTCCCGCCTCTTTCGTACATGCCACCACACCACCCCGCATGTATGAGGGCCCAGTGCGATGCTCCGGTGGCATTGCTACCCTCAGTGCCCCCGTCCCGCCTAACCCTGTAGCGTTTGACCACGGGATCTAGCCCTTTGACTTTGCACAGACGAGCTTTGACCAATGGACCTCCCCACCC
>NW_021281353.1:0-1740 GCF_002162155.2 Triticum dicoccoides
AAAAAAAATGAAAGGTGTGCACACTTTTAAAAAAAAACTGCCTAATCTAAGTGCCACATCATATATGGCAAAAGAATAACACAAATAGCTCAATTAAGTCTCACAATATTATATTTTAAAAAATAATTTCAAATTTGCGAAATTGCAATACAAATAGTCTTACATGAAAGATACACAAATACACAGGAATAACTTCGGGTTGCCCTTCAGCTGCAGCCTTCTTTATTTTGACCTCATGTTTTCAACAGAATGGACATAATACTACCAATCCTCTTTGTCTTGAGTTCTGCAAAGTACAACAAAACAAGAAGTAAGAGTCCTACAATTACAACTAAACTGTGACGATTGTTTTATTCAAAAGATAAATAGTTTTTATGTCCTTAAACAAATAAGAGCATCTATAGCCGGGCGTCCAAAACCCTCCTTAAATGCCGAGTGGTCCACCTGGTCACTGACCGGTCACGAAATTTTGACCGAGACGGACGACTTAAACGGGCCTCAAACGCCCGGGCTAACCGGCACCCCTCATATCCGGTCCAAATATGGGGCAGATATGGAGACGCCCGGGCGCGCCCGGGCACGCCCGCCACGTCGGACTGACGGTGGGGTCTCACGTGTAAACGCCCAGAAACCCGGAAGTCGGAAGTTCATCACCTCCGTCGGACCGATGTCACTGCGTGGCCCCGCTTCAACGAACCGCGTAGTGCCTTGCCCGACTATTTAAAGTCGACCGGTGGCACCGAAACCCTACCATCCATATTTTCCTCCACCTGTCCGCCGCCGCCACCACTTTCCACTCCCTCCGCCCGCCTAGTAGCCATGCCCCCACGCCGCCGGGTGAGGGGCCATCCATTTCTAATGCCGGAGCACCGGCTCGAGCTACTTGAGCAGATCCGGGCAAGGCGCTCTCCTACCCGGCAGGAGATGGAGGTCATGGAATTGGCCGAGATGCTCACCTACATGGATGAGGTCGAGCAGGAGAAGGATGAGCAGGAGCCCTCCTACCCGTCCATCCAGCCGGAGCCCGACATCGTTGTCGTGGACATCTCCGACGACAAAGATTATCTAGGGCAGTATGCAGTATGTAGCACGTAGAATTTCTTTTGTATGCTTTGTATGAATCTAGGGGTTGAAATATGAGAGACTCGGATGTAGAGTGGCTAATTTGAGACGTGGCCGGTCACTGTCCACGTACACACCTGGTCACGTCCGTGGGTATTTGAGGGGCCGGATTTGCAATGTCCGTCTATAGATGCTCTAAATGGGCTGCAATGTCCTATTTCCACGGACCAGCGAGCGACTGATCAATGGCAAGTGTTTCGGGGCGGACGACTAGTAGCGAAAGGAGGGGAAGGGACTGGGCGATAAGGCGAGCGGGCGAGGGGACGGAAGCACGGGGAGCGGCAATGTCCGAAATTCAGATGAGCAGGTGACAGGTGATTAGGTTTGGATGGCCGGCTCCCACATTCGTGTTCATGGACTGATCTCCATTTGTCTGTGAACGTAATATCACATGGTAGATCGAAGTTGTCTAAAAAAATAACATGGTAGATCGAAGAGTTCTAAATATTTTTTCCTTTTTTTCTATTTGCAATCTACGCGAGACGCCGCTAGAGTTTCCGTCGAGTCGATCGATGGAATTGGTCTAGCTAGCTTCTACCGGGCTCATGTATGTACATGAGTCTTTACTGGACACACACGTAGTGCTGCTAGTAGAAAAAATAGTCAAGCTGTTTCTAT
>NW_021281354.1:0-1611 GCF_002162155.2 Triticum dicoccoides
GGTTGCACAACCGCTTATCTCAGCTGGCAGTTAATCTCCCGGATGATGCGGTCGTTGACAGAATCCTTCAGTCGCTCCCACCTAGCTACAAGAGCTTTGTGATGAACTTCAATATGCAGGAGATGGAAAAGACCATTCCTGAGGTATATTCAATACTGAAATCAGCGGAGGTGGAGATCAAAAAGGAACATCAAGTGTTGATGGTGAATAAAACCACTAAGGTCAAGAAAGGCAAGGGTAAGAAGAACTTCAAGAAGGACAACAAGGGAGTTGCCGCGCCCGGTAAGCCAGTTACTGGGAAGAAGCCAAAGCATGGACCCAAGCCTGAGACTGAGTGCTTTTATTGCAAGGGAAACGGTCACTGGAAGCGGAACTGCCCCAAGTACTTAGCGCATAAGAAGGCCGGCAATACCAAACGTATATGTGATATACATGTTATTGATGTGTACCTAACCAGCGCTCGTAGTAGCTCCTAGGTATTTGATACCAGTGCAGTTGCTCATATTTGTAACTCAAAACAGGAGCTGCGGAATAAGCGGAGACTGGTGAAGGACGAGGTGACGATGCGCGTCGCGAATGGTTCCAATGTCGATGTGATCGCCGTTGTCACACTACCTCTACATTTACCTATGGGATTAGTTTTAAACCTCAATAATTGTTATTTAGTACCAGCTTTGAGCATGAACATTGTATCTGGATCTCGTTATGTGAGATGGCTACTCATTTAAATCTGAGAATAATGGTTGTTCTATTTATATGAGAGACATGTTTTATGATCATGCCCCGCTGGTTAATGGTTTATTCTTATTTAATCTCGAGCGTGATGTTACACATATTCATAGTGTGAATGCCAAAAGATGTAAGGTTGATAATGATAGTCCCACATACTTGTGGCACTGCTGCCTTGGTTACATTGGTTTCAAACGCATGAAGAAACTCCATGCAGATGGACTTTTGGACTCTCTTGATTATGAACCATTTGACACGTGCGAACCATGCCTCATGGGAAAAATGACCAAGACTCCGTTCTCCGGAACAATGGAGCGAGCAACCAACTTATTGGAAATCATACATACCGATGTGTGTGGTCCGATGAGTGTTGAGGCTCGTGGTGGTTATCGTTATGTCCTCACCCTCACTGATGACTTAAGTAGATATGGGCATGTCTACTTGATGAAACACAAGTCTGAGACCTTTGAAAAGTTCAAGGAATTTCAGAGTGAGGTTCAGAATCAACGTGACAGGAAAAAAAAGTTCTAACGATCAGATCATGGAGGGGAATATTTGAGTCACGAATTTGGCACGCACTTAAGGAAATGTGGAATTGTTTCACAACTCACGCCGCCTGGAACACCTCAGCGTAATGGTGTGTCCGAACATCGTAATCGCACTCTATTGGATATGGTGCGATCTATGATGTCTCTGACCGATCTACCGCTATCATTTTGGGGTTATGCTATAGAGACTGCCACATTCACTTTAAATAGGGCTCCGTCGAAATCCGTTGAGACGACACCGTATGAATTGTGGTTTGGGACGAAACCTAAGCTGTCGTTTCTGAAAGTTTGGGGATGCGATGCTTATGTCAAGAAACTTCAACCTGAAAAGCTC
>NW_021281355.1:0-1740 GCF_002162155.2 Triticum dicoccoides
AAAAAAAATGAAAGGTGTGCACACTTTTAAAAAAAAACTGCCTAATCTAAGTGCCACATCATATATGGCAAAAGAATAACACAAATAGCTCAATTAAGTCTCACAATATTATATTTTAAAAAATAATTTCAAATTTGCGAAATTGCAATACAAATAGTCTTACATGAAAGATACACAAATACACAGGAATAACTTCGGGTTGCCCTTCAGCTGCAGCCTTCTTTATTTTGACCTCATGTTTTCAACAGAATGGACATAATACTACCAATCCTCTTTGTCTTGAGTTCTGCAAAGTACAACAAAACAAGAAGTAAGAGTCCTACAATTACAACTAAACTGTGACGATTGTTTTATTCAAAAGATAAATAGTTTTTATGTCCTTAAACAAATAAGAGCATCTATAGCCGGGCGTCCAAAACCCTCCTTAAATGCCGAGTGGTCCACCTGGTCACTGACCGGTCACGAAATTTTGACCGAGACGGACGACTTAAACGGGCCTCAAACGCCCGGGCTAACCGGCACCCCTCATATCCGGTCCAAATATGGGGCAGATATGGAGACGCCCGGGCGCGCCCGGGCACGCCCGCCACGTCGGACTGACGGTGGGGTCTCACGTGTAAACGCCCAGAAACCCGGAAGTCGGAAGTTCATCACCTCCGTCGGACCGATGTCACTGCGTGGCCCCGCTTCAACGAACCGCGTAGTGCCTTGCCCGACTATTTAAAGTCGACCGGTGGCACCGAAACCCTACCATCCATATTTTCCTCCACCTGTCCGCCGCCGCCACCACTTTCCACTCCCTCCGCCCGCCTAGTAGCCATGCCCCCACGCCGCCGGGTGAGGGGCCACCCATTTCTAATGCCGGAGCACCGGCTCGAGCTACTTGAGCAGATCCGGGCAAGGCGCTCTCCTACCCGGCAGGAGATGGAGGTCATGGAATTGGCCGAGATGCTCACCTACATGGATGAGGTCGAGCAGGAGAAGGATGAGCAGGAGCCCTCCTACCCGTCCATCCAGCCGGCGCCCGACATCGTTGTCGTGGACATCTCCGACGACAAAGATTATCTAGGGCAGTATGCAGTATGTAGCACGTAGAATTTCTTTTGTATGCTTTGTATGAATCTAGGGGTTGAAATATGAGAGACTCGGATGTAGAGTGGCTAATTTGAGACGTGGCCGGTCACTGTCCACGTACACACCTGGTCACGTCCGTGGGTATTTGAGGGGCCGGATTTGCAATGTCCGTCTATAGATGCTCTAAATGGGCTGCAATGTCCTATTTCCACGGACCAGCGAGCGACTGATCAATGGCAAGTGTTTCGGGGCGGACGACTAGTAGCGAAAGGAGGGGAAGGGACTGGGCGATAAGGCGAGCGGGCGAGGGGACGGAAGCACGGGGAGCGGCAATGTCCGAAATTCAGATGAGCAGGTGACAGGTGATTAGGTTTGGATGGCCGGCTCCCACATTCGTGTTCATGGACTGATCTCCATTTGTCTGTGAACGTAATATCACATGGTAGATCGAAGTTGTCTAAAAAAATAACATGGTAGATCGAAGAGTTCTAAATATTTTTTCCTTTTTTTCTATTTGCAATCTACGCGAGACGCCGCTAGAGTTTCCGTCGAGTCGATCGATGGAATTGGTCTAGCTAGCTTCTACCGGGCTCATGTATGTACATGAGTCTTTACTGGACACACACGTAGTGCTGCTAGTAGAAAAAATAGTCAAGCTGTTTCTAT
>NW_021281356.1:0-1077 GCF_002162155.2 Triticum dicoccoides
GTCAGATCCCACACATACCAAGCATTTCAATAACATACACACAATATGCTCGATATGTGCAAATACAACATGGCATCACAACATGACTCTACAACTCAAGTATTTTAATCAATAGGCTCCGAGGAGTGAGATATTACAAACATGGGTCTCACGACCCAACAATCAGAGCATACAAGTCAAAGCACAAGCGGAAGCTATCATGTCTGGGTACAGACATCTATAAATGAAAAAGGCCGAGAAGCCTGACTATCTATCAGATCCTGCCGAGGGCACAAGATCGTAGCTGAGGTAACAAGCTAAACGTCGAAGTCCACGTGGAACTACTAGTGAGACTGAAGTCTCTCTGCAAAAACATAAAATAGGCAAACGTGAGTACAAATGTACCTAGCAAGACTTACATCAGAACTAACTACATATGCATCATTTTCAACAAAGGGATGGTGGGGTTTAACTGCAGCAAGCCAGCTTTGACTCGGTGGCTATCCTAAACTACGACTGCAAGCGACTCTTTTGAGGTGGCGCACACGAGTCCACATATTCACCATATCAATACACCACTATGGATCCGCTCCCGTCTCCATACGAGAACGCCATCCATAGCACTCACGCTTATCTTGCGCATTTTAAAGTATCCACTTTCACTTGTCTATGAACTGATATAAGCAACCCAGAAGTCCTTTTCCGCGGACACGGCTATTCGAATAGATGATGTTAACCCTGCAGGGGTGTACTTCTTCATACATGTTTCCACCACTTAGCGTCGGCACACGACATGTGCTCGGCAGACTTCAAGCGAAAGCCGACGTGGGTGTAGACCACGACCTACCTAAACACTCAAGTCTCTAGTCCAGGTTTATCGCCTATTCGGGTTCCATCCATGAGGAGATCCGGCCGGAGTTTCGCTCACAGCCCCAAACGATGTGAACAGGGTTCCCGAGATACCAAACGGGCATCCGGTACACCGTGCCACGTACCTACCGCATCACAGCCCACCCCTACGGTCAGCGCTGTCCACGGCCTCCAGTAAGCTACAAACACCAGAAACTACTTGCAACTCCTGGACAGAGGACTAGGGTG
>NW_021281357.1:0-12647 GCF_002162155.2 Triticum dicoccoides
GGGGGGGGGGGCACCAGCCCACCTGGGGCTGGTCCCCTTCCACACTTGTCCATGAAGCCCTCCGGGGCTGGTGGCCCCACTTGGTGGACCCCCGGGACCCTCCCGGTGGTCCCGGTACGTTACCGATAAACCCCGAAACTTTTCCGGTGACCAAAACAGGACTTCCCATATATAAATCTTTACCTCCGGACCATTCCGGAACTCCTCGTGACGTCCGGGATCTCATCCGAGACTCCGAACAACATTCGGTAACCACATACAAACTTCCTTTATAACCCTAGCGTCATCGAACCTTAAGTGTGTAGACCCTACGGGTTCGGGAGACATGCAGACATGACCGAGACGTTCTCCGGTCAATAACCAACAGCGGGATCTGGATACCCATGTTGGCTCCCACATGTTCCACGATGATCTCATCGGATGAACCACGATGTCAAGGACTTAATCAATCCCGTATGCAATTCCCTTTGTCCATCGGTATGATACTTGCCCGAGATTCGATCGTCGGTATCCTGATACCTTGTTCAATCTCGTTACTGGCAAGTCTCTTTACTCGTTCCGTAACACATCATTCCGTGATCAACTCCTTGATCACATTGTGCACATTATGATGATGTCCTACCGAGTGGGCCCAGAGATACCTCTCCGCTTACACGGAGTGACAAATCCCAGTCTTGATTCATGCCAACCCAACAGACACTTTCGGAGATACCTGTAGTGTACCTTTATAGCCACCCAGTTACGTTGTGACGTTTGGCACACCCAAAGTATTCCTAAGGTATCTGGGAGTGTTGGAAATATGCCCTAGAGGCAATAATAAATTAGTTATTATTATATTTCCTTGTTCATGATAATCGTTTATTATCCATGCTATAATTGTATTGATAAGAAACTCAGATACATGTGTGGATACATAGACAACACCATGTCCCTAGTAAGCCTCTAGTTGACTAGCTCGTTGATCAATGGATGGTTACGGTTTCCTGACCATGGACATTGGATGTCATTGATAACGGGATCACATCATTAGGAGAATGATGTGATGGACAAGACCCAATCCTAAGCCTAGCACAAAGATCGTGTAGTTCGTATGCTAAAGCTTTTCTAATGTCAAGTATCATTTCCTTAGACGATGAGATTGTGCAACTCCCGGATACCGTAGGAATGCTTTGGGTGTACCAAACGTCACAACATAACTGGGTGACTATAAAGGTGCACTACAGGTATCTCCGAAAGTGTCTGTTGGGTTGGCACGAATCGAGACTGGGATTTGTCACTCCGTGTAAGCGGAGAGGTATCTCTGGGCCCACTCGGTAGCACATCATCATAATGTGCACAATGTGATCAAGGAGTTGATCACGGGATGATGTGTTACGGAACGAGTAAAGAGACTTGCCGGTAACGAGATTGAACAAGGTATAGGGATACCAACGATCAATCCCGGGCAAGTACAATACCGCTAGACAAAGGGAATTGTATACGGGATTGATTAAGTCCTTGACATCGTGGTTCATCCGATGAGATCATCGTGGAACATGTGGGAGCCAACATGGGTATCCAGATCCCGCTGTTGGTTATTGACCGGAGAACGTCTCGGTCATGTCTGCATGGCTCCCGAACCCGTAGGGTCTACACACTTAAGGTTCGATGACGCTAGGGTTATAAAGGAAGTTTGGATGTGGTTACCGAATGTTGTTCGGAGTCCCGGATGAGATCCCGGACGTCACGAGGAGCTCCTGAATGGTCTGGAGGTAAAGATTTATATATGGGAAGTCCCGTTTTGATCACCGGAAGAGTTTCGGGGTTTATCGGTAACGTACCGGGACCACCGGGAGGGTCCCGGGGGTCCACCAAGTGGGGCCACCTGCCCCGGAGGCTTGCATGGGCCAAGGATGGTGAGGGACCAGCCCCTAAGTGGGCTGGTGCGCCTCCCACAAGGCCCAAGGCGCAGCAAAGGAGGAGAGAGGGGAAACCCTACGCTTAGATGGGCCTAAGGCCCACCCTAGGGGGCGCCCCCTCTCTCCCCCTCTTGGCCGCCTCCCCTTTCCCATCTAGGGCTGCCGCCCCCCTAGGGGTGGGAACCCTAGAGGGGGCGCTCCCTCCTTCCTCTCCCCTATATATAGTGAGGCCTGGGGCTGCCCATAACACGCGATCTGATCTCTGCCTGTTGGTGCAGCCCTCCCTCTCTTTCTCCTCATATCTCGCGGTGCTTGGCGAAGCCCTGCAGGATTGCCACGCTCCTCCATCACCACCACGCCGTTGTGCTGCTGCTGGATGGACTCTACCTCAACCTCTCCCTCTCTCCTTGTTGGATCAAGGCATGGGAGATGTCACCGGGCTGTACGTGTGTTGAACACGGAGGTGCCGTCCGTTCGGCACTAGGATAATCGGTGATTTGGATCACGGCGAGTACGACTCCATCAACCCCGTTCACTTGAATGCTTCCGCTTAGCGATCTACAAGGGTATGTAGATGCACTCTCCTTCCCTCTTTGCTAGATTACTCCATAGATTGATCTTGGTGTTTCGTAGAAAATTTTGAATTTCTGCTACGTTCCCCAACAGTGGCATCATGAGCTAGGTCTATGCGTAGTTACTATGCACGAGTAGAACACAAAGTAGTTGTGGGCGTTGATATTGTCAATCATCTTGCCGTTACTAGTCTTATCTTGATTCGGCGGCATCGTGGGATGAAGCGGCCCGGACCAACCTTACACTTACTCTTATGTGAGACCGGTTCCACCGACAAACATGCACTAGTTGCATAAGGTGGCTGGCGGGTGTCTGTCTCTCCCACTTTAGTCGGATCGGATTCGATGAAAAGGGTCCTTATGAAGGGTAAATAGCAATTGGCATATCACGTTGTGGTTTTTGCGTAGGTAAGAAACGTTCTTGCTAGAAATCCATAGCAGCCACGTAAAACATGCAAACAACAATTAGAGGACGTCTAACTTGTTTTTGTAGGGTATGCTATGTGATGTGATATGGCCAAAAGGATGTGATGAATGATATATGTGATGTATGAGATTGATCATGTTCTTGTAATAGGAATCACGACTTGCATGTCGATGAATATGACAACCGGCAGGAGCCATAGGAGTTGTCTTTATTTATTTATGACCTGCGTGTCAACATAAACGTCATGTAATTACTTTACTTTGTTGCTAACCGTTAGCTGTAGTAGTAGAAGTAATAGATGACGTGACAACTTCAAAAAGACACGATGATGGAGATCATGATGATGGAGATCATGGTGTCATGCCGGTGACGATGATGATCATGGAGCCCCGAAGATGGAGATCAAAAGGAGCAAAGTGATGATGGCCATATCATGTCACTATTTGATTGCATGTGATGTTTATCATGTTTATACATCTTATTTGCTTAGAACGACGGTAGTAAATAAGATGATCCCTCATTAAAATTTCAAGAATGTGTTCTCCCCTAACTGTGCACCGTTGCTAAAGTTCGTCGTTTCGAAGCACCACGTGATGATCGGGTGTGATAGATCCTTACGTTCACATACAACGGGTGTAAGACAGTTTTACACATGCAAAACACTTAGGGTTAACTTGACGAGCCTAGCATGTACAGACATGGCCTCGGAACACAAGAGACCAAAAGGTCGAGCATGAGTCGTATGGTAGATACGATCAACATGAAGATGTTCACCGATGTTGACTAGTCCGTCTCACGTGATGATCGGACACGGCCTAGTTGACTCGGATCATGTAATCACTTAGATGACTAGAGGGATGTCTATCTGAGTGGGAGTTCATAAGATGAACTTGTTTATCCTGAACATAGTCAAAAAGGATTTTGCAAATTATGTCGTAGCTCGCGCTTTAGTTCTACTGTTTAGATATGTTCCTAGAGAAAATTTAGTTGAAAGTTGATAGTAGCAATTATGCGGACTAGGTCCGTAAACTGAGGATTGTCCTCATTGCTTCTTAGAAGGCTTCTGTCCTTAATGCATCGCTCAGTGTGCTGAACCTCGAACGTTGTTTGTGGATGTTGCGAACATCTGACATACACGTTTTGATAACTACGTGATAGTTCAGTTAAATGGTTTAAAGTTGAGGCACCGAAGACGTTTTGAAACGTCGCGAAACATATGAGATGTTTCGAGGGCTGAAATTGGGATTTCAGGCTCGTGCCCACGTCAAGAGGTATAAGACCTCCGACGATTTTCTTAGCCTACAAACTAAGGGAGAAAAGCTCAATCGTTGAGCTTGTGCTCAGATTGTCTGAGTACAACAATCATTTGAATTGAGTGGGAGTTGATCTTCCAGATGAGATAGTGATGTTTCTCCGAAGTCATTACCACCAAGCTGCTAGAGCTTCGTGATGAACTATAATATATCAGGGACATATATGATGATCCTTGAGATATTCGTGATGTTTGACACCACGAAAGTAGAAATCAAGAAGGAGCATCAATTGTTGATGGTTAGTGAAACCACTAGTTTCAAGAAGGGCAAGGGCAAGAAGGGATACTTCATGAAACGGCAAATCAGCTGCTGCTCTAGTGGAGAAACCCAAGGTTGAACCCAAACCCGAGACTGAGTGCTTCTGTAATAAGGGGAACAGCCACTGGAGCAGAATTACCCTAGATACTTGGTAGATGAGAAGGCTATCGATAGAAGTATATTGGATATACATTATGCTAATGTGTACTTTACTAGTACTCCTAGTAGCACCAGGGTATTAGATACCGGTTCGGTTGCTAAGTGTTAGTAACTCGAAATAAAAGCTACGGAATAAATAGATACTAGCTAAAGGTGAGCTGACGATATGTGTTGGAAGTATTTCCAAGGTTGATCAAATATCGTACACTCCCTCTACCATCGAGATTGGTGTTTGCATTGAGCATAGACATGATTGGATTATGTCTATCGCAATACGGTTATTCATTTAAGGAGAATAATGGTTACTCTGTTTATTTGAATAATACCTTCAATGGTCTTACACCTAAAATGAATGGTTTATTGAATCTCGATCGTAGTGATACACATGTTTATGCCAAAAGATAGTAGTGATAGTACCACCTACTTGTGGCACTGCCACGTAAGTCATATCGGTATAAAACGCATGAAGAAGCTCCATGTTGATGGATCTTTGGACTCACTCGTTTTTGAAAAGTTTGAGACATGCGAACCATGTCTATTGGTGTATATGCATGAAGAAATTCCATGCAAATGGACCGTTTGGACTCACTTGATTTTGAATCACTTGAGACATGCAAATCATACCACATGGGCAAGATGACTGAAAGCCTCAGTTTCAGTAAAATGGAACTAGAAAGCAACTTGTTGGAAGTAATACATTTTGATGTGTGCAGTCCAATGAGTGCTGAGGCGTGTAGTGGATATCGTTATGTTCTTACTTCACAGATGATTTGAGTAGATGTTGAGTATATTTACTTGATGAATCACGAGTCTAAATTATTGAAAGGTTCAAGTAATTTCAGGGTGAAGTTGAAAGATCGTCGTGACAAGAGGATAAAAGATCTATGATATGATCATAGAGATGAATATCTGAATTACGAGTTTGGCACAGAATTAAGACATTGTGGAAAATTTTTCACAACTAAAACACCATAGTGTGATGGTGTGTCCGAACATCATAACTGCACCCTATTGGATATGATGCATACCATGATGTCTCTCATTGAATTACCATAGTAGTTTTATGGGTTAGGCATTAGAGACAACCACATTCACTTTAAATAGGGCACCACGTAATTCTGATGAGATGACACCGTATGAACTATGGTTTAGAGAAACCTAAGCTGTCATTTCTTAAAAGGTTTGGGGCTGCGACGCTTATGTGAAAAAGTTTCAGGCTGATAAGCTCGAACCCAAAGCGGATAAATGCATCTTCATAGGACACCCAAAAACAGTTGGGTATACCTCCTGTCTCAGATCCGAAAGCAATAAGGGATTGTTTCAAGAATCGGGTCCTTTCTCGAGGAAAAGTTTCTATCGAAATAATTGAGTGGGGAATGGTGGAGACTTGATGAGGTTATTGAACCGTCTCTTCAACTAGTGTGTGGGGCACAGGGAGTTGTTCCTGTGGCACCTACACCAATTGAAGTGGAAGCTTATGATAGTGATCATGAAACTTCAGATCAAGTCACTGCCAAACCTCGTGGGATGACAAGGATGCACACTACTTCAGAGTGGTACGTGATCCTGTCTTGGAAGTCATGTTGCTAGACAACAATGAACCTACGAGCTATGGAGAAGCGTTGGTGGGCCCGGATTCCGATAAATGGCTCGAGGCCATATAATCCGAGAGAGGATCCATATATGAAAACAAAGTGTAGACTTTGGAAGAACTACTTGATGGTCGTAAGGCTGTTGAGTACAGATGTATTTTAAAAGGAAGACAGACAATGATGGTAAGTGTCACCATTGAGAAAGCTCGACTTGTCATTAAGGTGTTTCCCGACAAGTTCAAGGAGTTGACTACGGTGAGACTTTCTCACTCGTAGCGATGCTAAGAGTCTGTTGGAATTATATTAGTGATTACTGCATTATTTATGAAATCTTGCAGATAGGATGTCAAAACATTGTTTCCTCGACGATTTTCTTGAGGAAAGGTTGTATGTGATACAACCAGAAGGTTTTGTCAATCCTGATAGATGCTAATAAGTATGCAAAGCTCCAGCAATCCTTCTGAGGACTGGAGTAAGCATCTCGGAGTTGGAATGTATGCTTTGATGAGATGATTAAAGATTTTGGGTGTATACAAAGTTTATGAGAAACTAGTATTTCCAAAGAAGTGAGTGGGAGCACTATAGAATTTCCGATGAGTATATGTTGTTAACATATTGTTGATCGGAAATAACATAGAATTTCTGGAAAGCATGCAGAGTTATTTGAAAAGTGTTTTTCAATGGAAAGCCTGGATTAAGCTACTTGAACATTGAGCATCAAGATCTATAAGGATAGATCAAAACGCTTAATGGTACTTTCAAATGAGCACATACCTTGACATGATCTTGAAGGTGTTCAAGATGGATCAGTCAAAGAAGGAGTTCTTGTCTGAGTTGTAAGGTATGAAGTTAAGACTTAAAGCTCGACCACGGCAGAATAGAGAGAAAGGACGAAGGTCGTCCCCTATGCTTAAGACATAGGCTCCACAGTATGCTATGCTGTGTACCGCACCTGAAGTGTGCCTTGCCATGAGTCAGTCAAGGAGTACAAGAGTGATCCAAGAATGGATCACAGTACAGCGGTCAAAGTTATCCTTAGTAACTAGTGGACTAAGGAATTTTCTCGGTTATGGTGGTGATAAAGAGTTCGACGTAAAGAGTTACGACGATGCAAGCTTAACACCTATCCGGATAGCTCTGAGTAGAGATACCGGATATGTATAATGGAGCAACAATTTAGAATAACTCCAAGTAGAACAGTTATTTGAAATGGCTCCAAATAGAGCGTGGTAGCTGCATCTAGGAGATGACATAAAGATTTGTAAAGCACACACGGATCTGAAAGGTTTAGACCCGTTGACTAAAACCTCTCTCACAAGCAACATGATCAAACCCAGAACTCATTGAGTGTTAATCACATAGTGATGTGAACTAGATTATTGACTCTAGTAAACTCTTTGGATGTTGGTTACATGGCGATGTGACCTGTGACTGTTAATCACATGGCGATGTGAACTAGATTATTGACTCTAGTGCAAGTGGGAGACTGTTGGAAATATGCCCTAGAGGCAATAATAAATTAGTTATTATTATATTTCCTTGTTCATGATAATCGTTTATTATCCATGCTATAATTGTATTGATAGGAAACTCAGATACATGTGTGGATACATAGACAACACCATGTCCCTAGTAAGCCTCTAGTTGACTAGCTCGTTGATCAATGGATGGTTACGGTTTCCTGACCATGGACATTGGATGTCATTGATAACGGGATCACATCATTAGGAGAATGATGTGATGGACAAGACCCAATCCTAAGCCTAGCACAAAGATCGTGTAGTTCGTATGCTAAAGCTTTTCTAATGTCAAGTATCATTTCCTTAGACCATGAGATTGTGCAACTCTCGGATACCGTAGGAATGCTTTGGGTGTACCAAACGTCACAACGTAACTGGGTGACTATAAAGGTGCACTACAGGTATCTCCGAAAGTGTCTGTTGGGTTGGCACGAATCGAGACTGGGATTTGTCACTCCGTGTAAGCGGAGAGGTATCTCTGGGCCCACTCGGTAGGACATCATCATAATGTGCACAATGTGATCAAGGAGTTGATCACGGGATGATGTGTTACGGAACGAGTAAAGAGACTTGCCGGTAACGAGATTGAACAAGGTATAGGGATACCGACGATCGAATCTCGGGCAAGTACAATACCGCTAGACAAAGGGAATTGTATACGGGATTTATTAAGTCCTTGACATCGTGGTTCATCTGATGAGATCATCGTGGAACATGTGGGAGCCAACATGGGTATCCAGATCCCGCTGTTGGTTATTGACCGGAGAACGTCTCGGTCATGTCTGCATGGCTCCCGAACCCGTAGGGTCCACACACTTAAGGTTCGATGACGCTAGGGTTATAAAGGAAGTTTGCATGTGGTTACTGAATCTTGTTCGGAGTCCCGGATGATATCCCGGACGTCACGAGGAGCTCCGGAATGGTCCGGAGGTAAAGATTTATATATGGGAAGTCCTGTTTTGATCACCGGAAGAGTTTCGGGGTTTATCGGTAACGTACCGGGACCACCGGGAGGGTCCCGGGGTCCATCAAGTGGGGCCACCTGCCCCGGAGGCTTGCATGGGCCAAGGGTGGTGAGGGACCAGCCCCTAAGTGGGCTGGTGCGCCTCCCACAAGGCCCAAGGCGCAGCAAAGGAGGAGAGAGGGGAAACCCTAGGCTTAGATGGGCCTAAGGCCCACCCTAGGGGGCGCCCCCCCTCTCTCCCCCTCTTGGCCGCCTCCCCTTTCCCATCTAGGGCTGCCGCCCCCCTAGGGGTGGGAACCCTAGAGGGGGCGCACCCTCCTCCCTCTCCCCTATATATAGTGAGGCCTGGGGCTGCCCATAACACGCGATCTGATCTCTGCCTGTTCGTGCAGCCTCTCTCTCTTTCTCCTCATATCTCGCGGTGCTTGGCGAAGCCTTGCAGGATTGCCACGCTCCTCCATCACCACCACGCCGTTGTGCTGCTGCTGGATGGACTCTTCCTCAACCTCTCCCTCTCTCCTTGCTGGATCGAGGCATGGGAGACGTCACTGGGCAGTACGTGTGTTGAACACGGAGGTGCCGTCCGTTCAGCACTAGGATCATCGGTGATTTGGATCACGGCGAGTACGAATCCATCAACCCCGTTCACTTGAACGCTTCCGCTTAGCGATCTACAAGGGTATGTAGGTGCACTCTCCTTCCCTCGTTGCTAGATTACTCCATAGATTGATCTTGGTGTTGCGTAGAAAATTTTGAATTTTTGCTACGTTCCCCAACAGGGAGTTGCACAATCTCATGGTCTAAGGAAATGATACTTGACATTAGAAAAGCTTTAGCATACGAACTACACGATCTAGTGCTATGCTTAGGATTGGGTCTTGTCCATCACATCATTCTCCTAATGATGTGATCCCGTTATCAACGACATCCAATGTCCATGGTCAGGAAACCGTAACCATCTATTGATCAACGAGCTAGTCAACTAGAGGCTTACTAGGGACATGGTGTTGTCTATGTATCCACACATGTATCTGAGTTTCCTATCAATACAATTCTAGCATGGATAACAAACGATTATCATGAACAAGGAAATATAATAATAACCAATTTATTATTGCCTCTAGGGCATATTTCCAACAGTCTCCCACTTGCACTAGAGTCAATAATCTAGTTCGCATCGCCATGTGATTAACACTCATAGGTCACATCGCCATGTGACCAACATCAAAAGAGTTTACTAGAGTCAATAATCTAGTTCACATCACTATGTTATTAACACTCAATGTGTTCTGGGTTTGATCATGTTGCTTGCGAGAGAGGTTTTAGTCAACGGGTCTGAACCTTTCAGATCCGTGTGTGCTTTACAAATCTCTATGTCATCTCCTAGATGCAGCTACCACGCTCTACTTGGAGCTATTCCAAATAACTGTTCTACTATACGAATCCAGTTTACTACTCAGAATAATCTGGATTAGTGTCCAAGTTTGCATCGACGTAACTCTTTATGTCGAACTCTTTACCACCTCCATAATCGAGAAAATTCCTTAGTCCACTAGTTACTAAGGATAACTTTGACCGCTGTCCTGTGATCCATTCTTGGATCACTCTTGTACCCCTTGACTGACTCATGGCAAGGCACACTTCAGGTGCAGTACACAGCATAGCATACTGTAGAGCCTACGTCTTAAGCATAGGGGACGACCTTCGTCCTTTCTCTCTATTCTGCCGTGGTCGAGCTTTAAGTCTTAACTTCATACCTTAAAACTCAGGCAAGAACTCCTTCTTTGACTGATCCAACTTGAACACCTTCAAGATCATGTCAAGGTATGTGCTCATTTGAAAGTACCATTAAGCGTTTTGATCTATCCTTATAGATCTTGACGCTCAATTGTTCAAGTAGCTTAATCCAGGCTTTCCATTGAAAAACACTTTCCAAATAACCCTATATGCTTTCCAGAAATTTTACGTCATTTCTGATCAACAATATGTCAACAACATATATTCATCAGAAATTCTATAGTGCTCCCACTCACTTCTTTGGAAATACAAGTTTCTCATAAACTTTGTATCCACCCAAAATCTTTGATCATCTCATCAAAGCATACATTCCAACTCCGAGATGCTTACTCTAGTCCTCAGAAGGATTGCTGGGGCTTTGCATACTTATTAGCATCTTCCAGGATTGACAAAACCGTCCGGTTGTATCACATACAACCTTTCCTCAAGAAAATCGTCGAGGAAACAATGTTTTGACATCCTATCTGCAAGATTTCATAAATAATGCAATAATCGCTAATATAATTCCAACAGACTCTTAGCATCGCTACGAGTGAGAAAGTCTCACCATAGTCAACTCCTTGAACTTGTCGGAAAACATCTTAACGACAAGTCGAGCTTTCTTAATGGTGATACTTACCATCATTGTCCGTCTTCCTTTTAAAATTCATATGTGTCTAACAGCCTTACGACCATCAAGTATTTCTTCCAAAGTCTACACTTTGTTTTCAAATATGGATCCTCTCTCGGATTATATGGCCTCCAGCCATTTTGGAATCCAGGCCCACCATCGCTTCTCCATAGCTCGTAGGTTCATTGTTGTCTAGCAACATGACTTCCAAGACAGGATTACGTACCACTCTGAAGTAGTACGCATCCTTGTCGTCCTACAAGGTTTGGGAGTGACTTGATCTGAAGTTTCATGATCACTATCATAAGCTTCCACTTCAATTGGTGTAGGTGCCACAGGAACAACTCTTTGTGCCCTGCTATACACTAGTTGAAGTGACGGTTCAATAACCTCATCAAGTCTCCACCATCCTCCCACTCAATTCTTTCGGGAGAAACTTTTCGTCGAGAAAGGACCCGATTCTAGAAACAATCCCTTATTGCTTTCGGATCTAAGACAGGAGGTATACCCAACTGTTTTGGGTGTACTATGAAGATGCATTTATCCGCTTTGGGTTTGAGCTTATCAGCCTGAAACTTTTTTTCACATAAGCGTCGCAGCCCCAAACCTTTTAAGAAATGACAGCTTAGGTTTCTCTAAACCATAGTTCATACGGTGTCACCTCATCGGAATTACGTGGTGCCCCTTTTAAAGTGAATGTGGTTGTCTCTAATGCCTAACCCATAAACTATCGTGGTAATTCGATAAGAGACATCATGGTATGCATCATATCCAATAAGGTGCAGTTATGATGTACGAACACACCATCACACTATGGTGTTCCAGGCTGTATTAGTTGTGAAACGATTTCCACAATGTCTTAATTCTGTGCCAAACTCGTAATTCAGATATTCATCTCTATGATCATATCATAGATATTTTATCCTCTTGTCACGACGATATTTCAACTTCACCCTGAAATTACTTGAACCTTTCAATAATTCAGACTCGTGATTCATCAAGTAAATATACTCAACATCTACTCAAATCATCTGTGAAGTAAGAACATAACGATATCCACTACACGCCTCAGCACTCATTGGACTGCACACATCAAAATGTATTTCTTCCAACAAGTTGCTTTCTAGTTCCATTTTACTAAAACGAGGCTTTCAGTCATCTTGCCCAAGTGGTATGATTTGCATGTCTCAAGTGATTCAAAATCAAGTGAGTCCAAACGGTCCATTTGCATGGAGTTTCTTCATGCATATACACCAACAGGCATGGTTCGCATGTCTCAAACTTTTCAAAAACGAGTGAGCTCAAAGATCCATCAACATGGAGCTTCTTCATGCGTCTTATACCGATATGACTTACGTGGCAGTGCCACAAGTAGGTGATACTATCATTACTATCTTATATCTTTTGGCATGAACATGTGTATCACTACGATCGAGATTCAATAAACCATTCATTTTAGGTGTAAGACCATTGAAGGTATTATTCAAATAAACAGAGTAACTATTATTCTCTTTAAATGAATAACCGTATTGCGATA
>NW_021281358.1:0-1373 GCF_002162155.2 Triticum dicoccoides
ATATATGTGTACAGGGCAAGTTTGATTTTTTGTTTCTGTGCTGAAGACAACATAATACATAGAAGATCAGACTGTTTCCATGGTCACCAACACACCACGGTTCAAGTCCTGGTGCTCGCATTTATTCCTGAATTTATTTCAGAATTTCCTGCGATGCGCATTCAATGGGAGGAGATGTTTCCGTCGACGTCGAGGTTCCTACGGTGGCATCGTAAATTTCAAGATGATATGCCGGCTTAGTCTTTCGGAGATGCTCAGAGGGGTAGGGTGTGTGTGTATGCATTCATACGGGTAAGTGTATGCGCGTGTATATCAGCGCTTGTGTTGTGTTAAAAGAAAGTAAACATATGCTTGATAGGTAAGTTTGGATTCTTCCCAATACTTGCGTCACTTGAAAATGGAAACCACCAGTAATCGATCTCAGTGATAAGCAAACTCAACTATTTCTAAAAGCACTTCCGTACTGTCATCGGCCATGCAACATCACATTAGGCAACGTGGCAATTGTCGTCAGCTGACATGCAAGCTGAGATGCGCATTAGGCAAAGCAGCAAATGTTCTGTGCGTACAACACTGTAAGACAATAGGTTTGGGGGGAACCAGCACTATCCTCTAGGGATGGCCTATCACATATATATAGTGAGTAGGATACAATGTTACAATATACACGTATGTATACAGAGGTTATACAGTCTAACACCCTTCCTCAATCTTAGCCACTTCCTAGAGAATCTAGAAGGATAAGATTGCGCCGGCAAGTCTCAAACTGTGGTAGAGGTAATGGCTTGGTAAAGATATCTGCAAGTAGATCCTTGGAAGAGATGAACCTGATCTGGAGTTGCTTCTGAGAGACACGTTCACGCACAAAGTGATAGTCAACTTCAATGTGTTTAGTTCGGGCATGGAATACCGGATTTGCAGAGAGGTATGTAGCACCGATGTTATCACACCAAAGGACAGGAGACTGTGATTGAGATATACCCAATTCCTGAAGCAAAGACTGTACCCAGATAAGCTTTGTAGTGGCATTGGCGACAGCCTTATACTCAGCCTCAGTACTGCTACATGAGACAGTGGCCTGTTTCCGAGCACTCTAGGCGATCAGATTAGAGCCAAAGAACACAGCATAACCCCCGGTAGATCGCCTGTCATCCGGACTGCCAGCCCAATCCGCATCAGAGTATGCCGAGAGACAACCATAGGAGCTTGGTCAAATATGCAAGCCGTGAGACACCATGAATCGAAGGCAGTGCAAAATGCGCTTAACAGCAGACCAATGAGTGTCACGGGGTGACAGCAGATACTGGCAAACTCGGTTGACGGCAAAAGAAATGTCCGGCCGTGTAATCGTCAAGTACTTAAGACCACCAACA
>NW_021281359.1:0-9454 GCF_002162155.2 Triticum dicoccoides
TAACATTGCAGATTTGAAGCCTTATTTGGGTGAGGAAGATGAACTTCCGTCGAGGACGACTTCATTTCAAGAAGGGGAGGATGATGAGGACATCAATACAATTGTTACACCCACAGCCCCTGCTGCTATACATACTGGACCAATTACTAGAGCTCGTGCACGCCAACTAAATTACCAGGTACTTTCGTTTCTTGGTAATGATTCTAATGTTCATGAGAATATGATGCTGCCTAAATTGGATACATTTGTTTTGCTTACAAATGAAGGGCCTAGCTTGGAGAAGGATGAACATTGGAGCAAGAACAAGCATGGAGATGATGGCATGCGCAAGGGAAACAAGAACGGAGTTACAAGTGATGATTTCAGGACTTTGAAGCCACCATAATGGGTGCATGAAGCCTTGGACGAAATATACAAGACGCCACTTCATAAATTTCGTCCCGAGGGTATTTTAGGTGCTGCGTCACCTTATTATTGGGCCAGGCCCATGTAATTTTGAAATACATAAGTATAGGCAATTTTTAGAGTCCGTATGTGTGGGGAAACAAGAGATAGGGTTGATTTCGGACCCCTCCACCAAGGGCCACGAAATTCCCCCCCCCCCTCTTCCTCCATATATACAGCCCTTAAGGCATCGTTTAGACTTTGGGATTTGTTTAGTTAAAAGTTAGCCATTGCAACTTCGTGTACTTCGTTTGTGTCCAACGACCAGACCAAGACCGCTTACGGATCCCCACCTTTATCAATACTTCATATATACTCGCAATATTCAGATTGCTTTTATCATATTCTTGCTTGTTCTTCGATTGCTTGCAGGAATAGACCTTCGTGGTCAGGTTGATTGTGCTCCAGCGTGGTCAATAACCTCTCGGAGTTGGTTTAGCGATTGCTAAGGCGCAACGTCGTGCACGTTTGTAGTCGGATCGTCAAAGTCATCTTCACCAAATCGATAGTTATCATCTCATCGAAAGATCGGGACACCCCGCCTCTATCACAACACTAGATGGTTTATTATTAGGCTTCATTTGTTGCTCAAATTCTTTTGCCACAATCTGATTTTCACTCTTATTCTTCTCCTGTTTTGCTTTATTAGCTCTATTAATATCATCTTTCAAAATGGAATCAGGAGTCATAGGAAGCAAAGTAATATTTTTATCCTTATGAACAAGAGTATAGTGATTGTTTCTACCATGGTGTACAGAATTTTTATCAAATTGCCATGGTCTACCAAGTAATAAGGAACATGCTTGCATAGGTACCACATCACAATCAACATAATCAGCATATGTAGAGATACTAAAATGCACACGAACAGTACGTGTTACCTTAACCTTGCCGCTGTTGTTGAACCATTGGATGTAGTAAGGATGTGATGAGGACATGACTACCTTGGATATGACCAAAAATATTGCATATATGCATATTTGTCAGGTGATTTCTAGTGCAAACTATTCAATAATCTATTTATGTTATCCAGAACAAAAATACTTCACACACTTTTGTGTTTTGTCTAATTGCAGGTGTATGGGACATTTGTACAATCCAAATATGAAGATAAGGAAGAAAGAGATGTTTATTTGCTGTCCAAAAAGTTCTCTCACGTCACTTTTGGCCCAAGAGAAGATAGAGTCCAAGTCTCTCGCGTTCTGGATTCAGATTCAGACTGCACAGACACACCTAACTCAAAACGCACACAAGTTTTTCATACGGACTCTGAATTGGGTGATTCTTTTTTTGTTGGAAACTAGATTTCGTGCACTTTCCAACCCAATTGGAATCACCTTCAAATTCGTCCGGAGCGTTGAGTTGTGGACGAAACAATCTGATGCTGCAGCAGAATCCGAGTCAAACTACAAGTCCAAAGGTGTTACATCACCTCCACTTGGGCCCATTGGCCTTGTACGACCTAGATTTAGTTTTAGGCTGCCTTGGGACGTCCTCCCACCTCCTTGGCCGCCACCCCTTGCTCCTATATAAGTAGATCCATCTAGTAGCTTTTCCTGGGGATTTGTTTAGTTAAAAGTTAGCCATTGCAACTTCGTGTACTTCGTTTGTGTCCAACGACCAGACCAAGACCGCTTCCGGATCCCCACCATTATCAATACTTCATATATATTTGCAATATTCAGATTGCTTTATCATACTCTTGCTCGTTCTTTGATTGCTTGCAGGAATAGATCTTCGTGGTCAGGCTGACCGTGCTTCCAGCATTGTCAGTAACCTCAGGAGATTGGTTTAGCGATTGCTAAGGCGCAACGTCGTGCACGTTTGTAGTCGGATCGTCAAAGTCGTCTCCACCAAATCGATAGTTATCATCTCATCGAAAGATTGGGACACCCTCGCCTCTATCAAGTGGTATCAGTTTTCAGGTTGCTCGGTGAGAATTTCCAGTTTTCCTAGATTAGATTTATTTTCTTACCTATTGTCCAAGAAAAAGCCACAAAAAAGAGTTAGATCTATTCTTCCTTGGTCCAAGCCAGTCTGAGCCTTTGCAATTTTCTTTTCATTGCTTGCATAGTTGAATTATCGGTTGCATCGTCGTGTCGAGTTGCTGGTCTTAGTGTCTAATTCGTTTAGAGTTTCGAGTTCTGTTCACATTAGTCACGCCACCGCTGCATCATTATCTCTTCCGCTGTCCACCACCCATCCATCAATTTCCACCACGTGCTACCCACCATTCATTGTCATAATAATAGTTAAGATCATTCACATCTTCACTTGATTCAATCTGCATGTTATCTAGTTTGTCTTGGAAAGAGGGAGAAAAAGAAGATAAAGAAAAAAAAGAGAGAAAAAAGGAAAGAAAAAAAAAAGAAAAAGAGGGAGAAGAAAAAGAAAAAAAAGGCGTGAGAAAAAAGAGAGAGAAGAAAAAAAAATTGTATCTATCTAGAATCAATCTCGTACCTGAATTCGGATTGGAATCTGTTTTGCGCACTGTTCAGTAAAACAGGCGTATCTTCCTCATACGAAGTCAGTTTTGGCTCCGTGAGTACTCAAATTGAAGATAGCGACGAGACGCATCTAAGTAGTTGCAGAAGCATGTTCAATATTTGACACCTCAAAATCGGCTTCTAAATAGGTCTTTTTGCCCTCCGAACTTCGTGAACACAACTTGTTCCAATTTTTCACGCCAGTTTTAGAATTCTTTGACTCCTCATATCAACTCAGAATTGAGTGATTCTTTTTGCATTGGAAAGCTTGAGTTAGTAGCATTCTTTGAAAGAATTTATCAGAAAATTGTCTCAAACTTTTCAAGAGGAAAGTTGGAGAGAGAGTTGTTGTATATCCTGCTTGGCAGTTATTTTTCATCATTATCTTCACTGCCGTTGTGATCTTCACTTATATCTTGCTGTAAAGAGCTACTTAGTATCATTCATTGATGCTAGTTGTGCTACGCCGTGACCTCATTAGTGTTCTAGGCTCGCGTCTCTAGTACGGTCTAGCCTAGGACCAGCACAGTACCGTCGTTGAGCGTTTATTCAACATTGCATCTTTGAATTGATTATTGCTAATCTTTTGCTACCATATATAGCCAACCCAGCTCCACATATTTCTACATCGTGTATACGTACGCTCCCCTGGCAATCGCTTTACTCAATATTCGGAGTTACTTGACACCGCTGGTTGCCGATCACCGCCTGCTGCATGGTAAGAACTTGTAAGACATTGATATTTGCTTTACTGTGAGCGTTTTACCACCACATCCTAGTAGTTATAGGAACATTATTTTTGGATTTTGTTTCTTGTTCTACTAATCATGACAGGATCCAGAGTCAATTCATGGGCTTTGTCGATCGCGGGAGACGTGCCACCACCTTTGCCAATACCACAACCGTCACGAGAGGTGCACAAACATCCAAATGCACATGATCAGGTTAATGTATCTATACCACCATTTAATGGCCGTTTTAAACCTGCTTTATATATTGAATGGGAGTTCGACATAAAAAATATATTCGCTTCCCATAATTTCAATGAACATAAAAAGGTTAAGGTTGCGGTTGGTTCTTTCACTGGTTATGCTTTGGTTTGGTGGAGTGAATATTGTCGGTTACACCCTGATTATATACCTACTACTTGGGATGATTTGAAACTTGCCATGCGACATACTTTCGTCCCTGCTTATTATACTCGTGACATGATTAAGAAGTTGCAACACTTAAAACAAGGTAGTGAAACTGTAACAAAATATTATGATGATTTACAAACTACCTTGTTGCATTCTTTTTAGAAAAAAGTGAAGATGATTTTATGGATAGATTTTGGGGAGGATTAAACCGTGATATTCAAGAGATACTAATTCATGAACAGTGTTATCCTATGGACCATTTGTTTCATCTTGCTTGCAAAGCTGAACAGGAAATAAAACGACGTGTTGGCCACGAGGAGAACAAGCGCACGGTGCACATTCCAAGAGTTGATATGATTGTTCCTTCAACTACTAGGCATACTATGACAACCACATCCGTTGTTGTCAGGACTACATCACCTCCACCATGTGACACATCGCCCCCGAGAGTGGCTACATCATCTGAGTTGATCATAAGAGGTAATGACAAAGGTACTGATCTTCCATCTCTACATGAGAATGATGAATGCCTTGTCAATTTGAATGCACCATCTGATGAGCTACCCACTACTTTGATCACACCACCTATTTTAGAGGACTACGTTGATAATTTGACTTTGCCATGTGATCAAACAACTGAAATACCAACAATTTTGAGTGCACCCATTGAATTAACTATTGATGCAAAAGAATCAATGTTTAATCATTTCGATATGACCTCTAATCTTGGTGATGATTCTGTGTTGAATGACTTATTGCATGTTTGCTTATTTAAGCATGTTGTAGCATGTAAATTTGATGCAAGTAAGGTTTATTCACCAATGTTGGGATGGTTTAATGATGAACATTGTCAATCTTTTGAAATGAATAAGAGCTTCACTTATATGTGCAAACTGAGTTGCAATATTTTCATGCCTTCTACTTCTTGTGCTAATTTTTTGGCCTTAGATTTTATGAACTATGCAAGTTACTCATCTATTCATGTGTCATATATGCAAAAATCAAGGGAAGTAAAAATGGATGACATATACATATACAACATGTACACCTTGTCTCTTTTGTTAGCCACATTTCAGATTAAGCAACGCCGAGGACGGCTTTATTTTCAAGAAGGGGAGGATTATGAGGACATGACTACCTTGGATATGACCAAAAATATTGCATATATGCATATTTGTCAGGTGATTTCTAGTGCAAACTATTCAATAATCTATTTATGTTATCCAGAACAAAAATACTTCACACACTTTTGTGTTTTGTCTAATTGCAGGTGTATGGGACATTTGTACAATCCAAATATGAAGATAAGGAAGAAAGAAATGTTTATTTGCTGTCCAAAAAGTTCTCTCACGTCACTTTTGGCCCAAGAGAAGATAGAGTCCAAGTCTCTCGCGTTCTGGATTCAGATTCGGACTGCACAGACACACCTAACTCAAAACGCACACAAGTTTTTCATACGGACTCCGAATTGGGTGATTCTTTTTTTGTTGGAAACTAGATTTCGTGCACATTCCAACCCAATTGGGATCACCTTCAAATTCGTCCGGAGCGTTGAGTTGTGGACGAAACAATCTGATGCTGCAGCAGAATCCGAGTCAAACTACAAGTCCAAAGGTGTTACATCACCTCCACTTGGGCCCATTGGCCTTGTACGACCTAGATTTAGTTTTAGGCTGCCTTGGGACGTCCTCCCACCTCCTTGGCCGCCACCCCTTGCTCCTATATAAGTAGATCCATCTAGTAGCTTTTCCTGGGGATTTGTTTAGTTAAAAGTTAGCCATTGCAACTTCGTGTACTTCGTTTGTGTCCAACGACCAGACCAAGACCGCTTCCGGATCCCCACCATTATCAATACTTCATATATATTTGCAATATTCAGATTGCATTATCATACTTGTCAGGACCCCGACTAGATGTCACATCGATCTAGCCGGTAACACCTCATATCACCTTGCGGCCTCACGCACGGTATTCCCACGGGTGTCGCCTTACCATTGCCCGGGACCGTTTGCGCATTTTGGCTCACGTATATGATAGTGTCGCTAGCATCCATATGATAAAGAGCCCGGGCTGACATGACTAGTCGTAAACCCAAAGTGGCACAGACTTACAGGGACAGGCATCCATGACCCAGCTTCGAACGTGTCGGTCATCAGCAAGTGGGTCCGGGCTGTAGCACTGGGCTAGCAGGACTCCGGTAAACCGGGCTGTAGCGGGCTAACAGGACTCCGGTACTCAAAGCGTGACATTTCCCCGAAGGGACAGACACAGGAACGAAGAAGGACACATGCCGGCCAGCCTAAGTGTTCCAGAGCAGTAGCAAGCTACCAGGGCTCAGCGGTAACACTAGGAGACATTTCCCGGTAAGAGAGGCTACTAAAGATAAACAACTAGATAGTCAGATCCCACACATACCAAGCATTTCAATCATACACACAATATGCTCGATATGTGCAAATACAACGAAGCATCACAACATGACTCTACGACACAAGTACTTTATTTAAGGCTCAGGGAGCCATACATAACATACACAAAGGTACGGGTCCCACGACCCAACATACAAGTCATACAGTCATACAAACCAGCAGCGGAAGTAACTTGTCTGAGTACAGACAATTAGTAAAATAAAAGAGGCTTGGGAAGCCTAGCTATACTACAAGGTCCTTCACAAGCTCAGGGTCACCACCTGGGTCTTTAGCCTACTCGTTGATGTCAACGTCTACATAGAACCCATCAGAAGGGGTTGCAGCGTCTTCTGTAAAAATGTAATTATAGCAACATGAGTACAAAGGTACTCAGCAAGACTTACATCAGATCCTACATACATGCATATTATCAAGAAGGGTTGGTGGAGTTATTGCAGCAAGGCAGCTTTGACTCTTGGCTAGACTATCCTACGATACTCCAACTTGAAATGGTTTTGCGCACACGAGTCCACTACTCACCACTTCAATACACTACCGAGGATCCACCTCCGTCTTCCTACGGAAGAGCCATCCTCGGCACTCACACTTATCTTGAGGCTTTTAACAGTTTCCATTTACTTGTCTATGAACTGTATAGGCAACCAAGTAGTCCTTTATCGCGGACGCGGCTATTCGAATAGATCATGTTAACCCTGCAGGGGTGTACTTCTTCATACACGCTCTCACCACTTACCGTCGTTTACACGACATGTACTCGGCAACCTTCAAGCGGAAGCCCAACGTGGGTGTCGGCCACGACCTACCTAATCACCTAAGCCTCCAGTCCAGGTTTATCGCCTATCCAGGTTCCATCCGCAGGGAGTCCGGCCGAGGTTTCCCATACGGCCCCGAACGATGTGAACAGGGTTCCCGAGATACCTAACGGGTATTCGGTACACCGTGCCACGTACCTACCGCATCACAGCCCACCCCTACGGTCAGCGCTGTCCACGGCCTCCAGTAGGCTACAAACACGAGAAACTACTTGCAACTCCTGGACGGAGAACTAGGGTGAATAAGAAGCCGAGAGGGTCCATTGGTTTCGGGCCCAATGCATGGTAGTAGCTGATTCTTAAATCACACATACAGATCTCAGTGCTTAAGGTCGGCTTCAATGAAACAACCCACCATGTACTCCTACATGGCCTCTCATCGATACCTTTACCAAATCGTGTTCACCACACCACTCTCATTACCGACATAATCATTTCACTCTAGCCCATCACCCAGATGAACCAGACCTGACACGACTCTAAGCATAGCAGGCATAGCAAGGTAGGAACAACACATACATATGGCTCAATCAACTCCTACACATGCTAGTGGGTTTCATCTAGTTACTGTGGCAATGACAGGTCATGCAGAGGAAAATGGGTTCAACTACCGTAGCACACAGCAGTTTGAAATGCGTTGTCTTAATGCAGTAAAAGAGAGCAGGAGCGAGAACATGGGATTGTATCGATATGATCAAATGGTTGGTTGCTTGCCTGATGGTTCGATGCACTGATACGGTTCTTCGTTAGGGTAATCACGGTACTCCTCGGAGGCAGAACCTGTCGCAAAGGACACCGACACACAACCATCACCAAACAATGTGCAACAATATGATGCATGCATGAAACATGGCAATATGAGTGTGTTGGGCTAATGCAACTAAAACCAGAAGGGTTTGAACAAATTTGAATCAAAGATTCAAATTTCAAACTCAAACATGGCCTTTTAAAGTGCTTTTCCTTGTTCTGCTTAAAACATCAATTTAACTTGTTTGATCATGCATGAAAATAGTACAGATGGATAGATTGGATTTTTCTGATCATTTTTCATATATAATTTGTCCAATTTGGAGTTACAGAATAAAAGTTATGAATTTTTGAAGTTTAAATAATATTCTGGAATTTCCTGATTTAATTTAAATCCAGAAATATAATTATTGCGCCAGCATGACGTCAGCATGACGTCAGTGGTCAACTGCGGCTGTCTGGGGTCAAACCTGACGTGTGGGGCCCACACGTCAGTGACAGGGGGGTTAAACAGGGTTAAATTAATCCTAATTACTAATTAGTGGCGCTGGGGGCCACTAGTCAGTGTCAGGGGGTTAACTAACAGTGGTTAGCGCTAATCCTAATTAGCTACAGGGCTGGGCCCACCTGTCAGGGACTCAGGGGGGTTCCTGCCGTGGTCAAAGTGGGTCAAACCCACCGGCGACGTGACGCCGGCGAGGCCCGAGACGGCGGCGCGATGCGGGATCGCGCTACAGGGCACGGGCGAGGCCGTTCTTGGGCTCGTTGGAGAGCTCTTGCTCCCGCGCGTCGAACGGTGGTGGTGGCCGTGCCTGAGGTGGCCGGAGTCGACGGCGGCGAGCTCGGCTGCGGCCGCCGGAGTTCGGTCGTGCACGGAAACGGGGTTGGAGCTTGAAGGCGAGCGAAGCGAGGCGCTAGGGATGCTCTATGGAGCCTTACGAACTCGTTGGACTCGCCGGGGTGACCAAATGGTCATCGGAGCTGCGTCGACGGCGAGCTCGGCGACGGCGGAGGTTCGGCCGTGGTGGGGAGGAGGCTACGGTGAGGGAACGAGGGGGAGAAGAGGGGGAAACGGTGGCGTAGCTCACCGCGGTTGCAGTGGGCGTCGAAGCGGGCTCGGGGACGCGCTGGAGACGGCGAATCGACGGCGACGGTGGTCGGAGCCCGAGGAGGGGAACGGCGACGTGGCGGCGATGCAGGGCTTCCGGAGGCCCGTGGAGCGGTGGGGAGGAAGAGGAGGTCGAGGCGGAGCTTCTGAGCTAGTCGGGGGAGCGAGGGGTGGCCGGAGACGACTGCTAAGGCGAACGGCGGCGACGGTGGTGTTCGGCCGTGAGAGAGAGAGCGAGGAAGAGGAGGGAAGAGCCGAGGGCGATTGAGAGAGAGCAGGGGGGGAGGCG
>NW_021281359.1:10744-12762 GCF_002162155.2 Triticum dicoccoides
AATCATATCCGGGCCAAAGAATTGTCTTTCCCCGGTCTCTGACCAGTTAAGGGGTGTTCGACACCGTCGTCCATAGAGAACTTCAAAAGGGGCTTTACCCAAGCTAGATTGATAGCTGTTGTTGTAAGCGAATTCGGCAAATGGAAGACACTTCTCCCAGTCCATTCCAAATGAGATAACAGAGGCTCGAAGCATGTCTTCTAGAACTTGGTTGACGCGTTCCACTTGACCACTCGACTGAGGGTGGAAAGCGGTGCTAAAGGAGAGACGGGTTCCCATAGCATTTTGGAAACTTTCCCAAAATCGAGAGGTGAAAAGGCTTCCTCGATCCGAGTTAATTTCCAAAGGAACACCATGGAGGGACACTATACGGGAGATGTATAAGTCTGCCAATTGACTAGCGGTTATACTCTCACGAACAGGTAGGAAATGGGCTACTTTGGAAAGACGATCGACCACGACGAAAATAGCATTATTCCCTCTCTTGGTCCTGGGAAAACCGGTAATGAAATCCATACCAATTTTATCCCATTTCCATTCAGGAATAGCTAAGGGTTGAAGGGTGCCAGCAGGCCGTTGGTGCTCTGCTTTTACACGACGACAGACGTCGCAATTGGCAATATACTGAGCAATTTCTCTCTTCATCCTAGTCCACCAGAACCTCTGGCGTAGGTCCTGATACATCTTAGTACTACCGGGATGAATAGTGAGAGGAGATTCATGAGCTTCCTTAAGGATCAATCGCCTCAGGTTTCGCACTTTGGGAACCACTAGTCGATTCCCGAAGTATACGACCCCTTGATCATTAATGGAGAAGCAATTCGCAATTCCTTTCTGGATGTTTCTTTTGATGCGGGAAATTCCCGGATCTACCTTCTGTGCTTTGATAATCTGATCCGTAATGGTAGGTTTTACCACCAAGGTGGAAAGAAAACCTTGAGGAACAATGTGAAGGTTAAGCTTCCGAAATTCCTCATGGAGAAGCGGTTGACTTTGTTGCAACATCAGATTGTTACAATAAGATTTACGACTTAGCGCATCAGCCATGACGTTGGCTTTCCCTGGGGTGTAAGTTATTCCTAAGTCGAAGTCTGTGATCAATTCAACCCAACGTCTTTGCCTGAGATTCAGATCCGGTTGGGTGAAAATGTACTTCAGACTTTGGTGATCAGTGAATATTTCGCAACGGTTATCGAGGAGGTAATGCCGCCAGGTCTTAAGTGCATAGACTACGGCTGCAAGCTCTAGATCATGAGTAGGATAATTCTCCTCATGTGGGTGCAATTGCCGTGAAGCGTAGGCAATTACATGTCGATCTTGCATAAGGATGCAACCTAGTCCTTGTCGCGAGGCGTCGCAGTAGATAACAAAGTCTTTGGAGAAGTCTGGTGGTACCAGTACGGGAGCAGAAGTCAGGCGTCTTTTCAGTTCCTGAAAGCTGTGCTCACATTCTGGAGTCCATTCGAACTTCTTATCTTTCTTGAGGAGTTCGGTTAGAGGTTTGGCAACTTTGGAGAAGTTCTCGACAAAGCGACGGCAATAGCTCGCTAAGCCTAGAAAACTTCGAACTTGCTTGACCGATTCAGGTGGAGTCCAATTAAGGACGGCTTGAACTCGCTCAGGGTTAACAGCAATACCTTTACCAGATATTACATGACCCAGATAGGTCACTTCTGACAACCAGAATTCACATTTAGAAAATTTGGCATAAAGGCGATGCTCTCGAAGTTTCTGCAACACTAGCCTTAGATGTTCGGCATGTTCTTCCTCGTTCTTGGAGTAGATGAGTATATCATCGAGGTAAACCACGACGAATTTATCCAAATACTCCATGAAGATTGAGTTCATTAACCGAGAAAAGGTGGCTGGAGCGTTGGTTAAACCGAAGGACATGACGGTGTACTCGTATTGGCCATAACGAGTAACAAAGGCCGTTTTAGGAATGTCCCCGTTTCTGATTTTGATTTGATGGTAGCCCAACCTCAAATCCATCTTGGAGAAGACTGAGGATCCAGCGA
>NW_021281359.1:13515-34507 GCF_002162155.2 Triticum dicoccoides
GGAGGCCCGTGGAGCGGTGGGGAGGAAGAGGAGGTCGAGGCGGAGCTTCTGAGCTAGTCGGGGGAGCGAGGGGTGGCCGGAGACGACTGCTAAGGCGAACGGCGGCGACGGTGGTGTTCGGCCGTGAGAGAGAGAGCGAGGAAGAGGAGGGAAGAGCCGAGGGCGATTGAGAGAGAGCAGGGGGGGAGGCGTGGCGTCGTCCAGGGCATCGAGGCGAGGAGGGGAGGGCAGGCAGGCAGGGAGAGAGGTGGCGTGGCGCGGTGGCGCGCGCGCGCGCCGGCCGCACTCCCCTCCCTCTGTCGGGACGAAGACGACAGAGGAGGGAGGCGGGCTGGGCCGCCTGCTGGCTGGGCCGGCCAGCTGGATGGGCTGCACAGTGGAGGAGCCCAGGTAAGCTTCTCCCTTTTATTTTTTTCTGTTTTCTAATTTCTGACATTTGTTTTGATTTAAATAATATATTAAATCATTTATTTAACTTATACCAAATTTTTCAGGGGCTAGATATATTATTCCAGAGCTCCTTTATAATTGGCATAATATTTGGACATATATTAATATATATAGAAATATATTTCCAAAGCAAATATTTATGCATTAATTCCAAATGCCCAAAATAAATGTCCATGAGCCACTAAAAATATTGGTTTGATTTTTATCTCTGTCCAATATTTTCAGAGATCAACATGAGCATTTTCTTGGACCCTTTTGGAGAAATTTTTATTTGGGTCATTTTCAGAAATGATTCTGAGGGTTTCACAATCCCCATTTCAATTTAAATGGAATTTTAAACATGATGCACACACTCTGATGCATGACTAGCTAGGGTGTGACAACTCACCCCCACTCAAAAGAATCTCGTCCCGAGATTTGGGTTCCTCCGGGAAGAAGGCGGGGTACTCAAGTCGAAGATGATCCTCCCTTTCCCAGGTTGCTTCATCCTCAGAATGGTGCGACCATTGTACTTTGAGGAACTTGATGTTCTGACGTCGGGTGATACGTTCGGCCTGATCGAGGACACGAACGGGGTACTCTCGATATGTAAGATTATCTTGGAGATCAAGTGTTTCGTGGTCCACTCCACGGATAGGATCCGAGAAGCAACGCCTGAGTTGAGAAACGTGGAAGACATCGTGGACTCTGGAGAGATGCGGAGGTAGTTCCAGCTGGTAGGCAACTTCCCCTCGTTTGGCAAGAATGCGAAAAGGTCCAATGTAACGAGGAGCCAATTTGCCTTTGATACCGAAACGATGGGTTCCCTTCAGAGGGGTGACCCGAAGATAAGCCTTCTCGTCAACCTCAAAAGTCATAGCCTTATGTTTTCGGTCATATTGACTCTTTTGACGAGATTGGGCTGTTTTCAACTTTTCACGAACGATGCGAACTTGTTCTTCTGCTTCCTGAATCATATCCGGGCCAAAGAATTGTCTTTCCCCGGTCTCTGACCAGTTAAGGGGTGTTCGACACCGTCGTCCATAGAGAACTTCAAAAGGGGCTTTACCCAAGCTAGATTGATAGCTGTTGTTATAAGCGAATTCGGCAAATGGAAGGCACTTCTCCCAATCCATTCCGAATGAGATAACAGAGGCTCGAAGCATGTCTTCTAGAATCTGGTTGACGCGTTCCACTTGACCGCTCGACTGAGGGTGGAAGGCGGTGCTAAAGGAGAGACGGGTTCCCATAGCATTTTGGAAACTTTCCCAAAATCGAGAGGTGAAAACACTTCCTCGATCCGAGTTAATTTCCAAAGGAACACCATGGAGAGACACTATTCGGGAGATGTATAAGTCTGCCAGCTGACTAGCGGTTATACTCTCACGAACAGGTAAGAAATGGGCTACTTTGGAAAGACGATCGACCACGACGAAAATAGCATTATTCCCTCTCTTGGTCCTGGGAAAACCGGTAATGAAATCCATACCAATTTTATCCCATTTCCATTCAGGAATAGCTAAGGGTTGAAGGGTGCCAGCAGGCCGTTGGTGCTCTGCTTTTACACGACGACAAACGTCGCAATTAGCAATATACTGAGCAATTTCTCTCTTCATCCTAGTCCACCAGAACCTCTGGCGTAGGTCCTGATACATCTTAGTACTACCGGGATGAATAGTGAGAGGAGATTCATGAGCCTCCTTAAGGATCAACTGCCGTAGATGCTGGTTCTTGGGAACCACTAGTCGGTTCTCAAAGTACACAACACCATGATCATTTGTGGAGAAACAACTAGCACCTCCGCTAGCAATGTTCTCCTTGATCTTAGCTATTCCCTTATCTCACTTCTGGGCAGCAATGATTTGATCCGTAAGAGTAGGTTTCGCTACCAAGGTGGAAAGAAATCCTTGAGGAACAATGTGAAGGTTAAGCTTCCGAAATTCCTCATGGAGAAGCGGTTGACTTTGTTGTAACATCAGATTGTTACAATAAGATTTACGACTTAGCGCATCAGCCATGACGTTGGCTTTCCCTGGGGTGTAGGTTATTCCTAAGTCGAAATCTGTGATCAACTCGACCCAACGTCTTTGCCTGAGATTCAAATCCGGTTGGGTGAAGATGTACTTCAGACTTTGGTGATCAGTGAATATTTCGCAACGATTACCGAGGAGGTAATGTCGCCAGGTCTTAAGTGCATAGACTACGGCTGCAAGCTCTAGATCATGAGTAGGATAATTCTCCTCATGTGGGTGCAATTGCCGTGAAGCGTAGGCAATTACATGTCGATCTTGCATGAGAATGCAACCTAGTCCTTGTCGCGAGGCGTCGCAGTAGATAACAAAGTCCTTGGAGAAGTCTGGCGGTACCAGTACGGGAGCAGAGGTCAGGCGTCTTTTCAGTTCCTGAAAGCTGTGCTCACATTGTGGAGTCCATTCGAACTTCTTATCTTTCTTGAGGAGTTCGGTTAGAGGTTTGGCAACTTTGGAGAAGTTCTCGACAAAGCGACGGCAATAGCTCGCTAAGCCCAGAAAGCTCCGAACTTGCTTGACCGATTCAGGTGGAGTCCAATTAAGGACGGCTTGAACTCGCTCAAGGTTAACAGCAATACCTTTACCAGATATTACATGACCCAGATAGGTCACTTCTGACAACCAGAATTCACATTTAGAAAATTTGGCATAAAGGCGATGCTCTCGAAGTTTCTGCGACACTAGCCTTAGATGTTCGGCATGTTCTTCCTCGTTCTTGGAGTAGATGAGTATATCATCGAGGTAAACCACGACGAATTTATCCAAATACTCCATGAAGATTGAGTTCATTAACCGAGAAAAGGTGGCTGGAGCGTTGGTTAAACCGAAGGACATGACGGTGTACTCGTATTGGCCATAACGAGTAACAAAGGCCGTTTTAGGAATGTCCCCGTTTCTGATTTTGATTTGATGGTAGCCCAACCTCAAATCCATCTTGGAGAAGACTGAGGATCCAGCGAGCTGATCGTACAGGTCGTTGATCCTGGGAAGTGGATATTTGTTCTTGATTGTGACCAAATTGACAGGTCGGTAATCTACAACCATCCGGTCCGTACCATCCTTCTTCTTGACGAACAGGACGGGGCAAGCCCACGGAGAGGAGCTAGGTCGGATGAAACCCTTTTTCAAGGACTCATCGAGTTGTTTCTTAAGCTCGGCTAGTTCTAAGGGTGCCATCTTATAAGGTCTTCTAGCAATCGGAACGGTTCCTGGAATGAGGTCTATTACGAACTCAACATCCCTGTCAGGTGGAACACCTGGCAATTCCTCTGGAAAGACATCCGGGAAGTCACAGACTACCGGCACGTCCTCAAGGTCTGGCAAAGGGCTGGCGTTAAGAGAATATAATTGTCGCTTGGCTATTCGGGTCAAGACATTGACTATCTTCCCCGAAGGATGGGTGAGTTGAACAGTCCTAGAGAAGCAATCAATTTTGGCTTGATGAGCTGACATCCAGTCCATACCCAAAATGATATTAATATCTGAAGATTTAAGGGCTATCAAAGAGGCAAGGAAAACAAGTCTGTCGACTTGGATTTCATTTCCATGGCTTACTCTAGAAGTTTGCCATTTGGATCCCGGAGTTTGAATTACCATAGAGGTTGGCATATCACCGAATGCGACATTATGCAACCGAGCATAGTTTTCAGATATAAAAGAATGAGAGGCTCCTGTATCGAAAAGAACAGATGCCGGGTGGCAATTAACAAGAAGCGTACCGAGAACGACGTTGGGATCCTCTTGAGCTTCTTCGGCAGAGATACAGTTGACATGGCCACGTGAAGCGGTGACCGGCTTGGCGTGGAATATTTTTCCTGTCGGCTTGCCACGGCCAACAGCTTTAGCAGACTGGTTGGGGTTGGTCTGGGGGCACTCACGCATATAGTGACCAGATTCCCCACACTTGAAACAAGTCACGGAGCTGGTACGTGGAGGAACATTGTTGGTTGGACCCCCATAGGGCTTGGCCGGTGCAGACTGTTGAACGGGGCGAGGCGCCTGGAAGGATGGCCTCGGTGTGAACCTGGGTGGCAGGGCGGTGTTGGGTACCCACACGCGGCGCTTTTGAGGACCAGCACCGGATGAGGAACCCATGTCACGGCCATGCTTGCGTGTTGCGTCATAGTCAGTCTGACCAGTTTCAGCACTGATGGCTTTGTTGACAAGTTTCTGGAAGGATGTGCACTCATGCAGACGGAGGTCGCGGCGAAGCTCAGGACTAAGGCCCTTACGGAACCTTGCTTGCTTCTTGGCATCAGTAGACACTTCCTCAGTTGCATATCGTGCGAGATTACCAAACTCCCTGCTGTAAGCATCCACAGAAAGTCGGCCTTGGGTGAAACTGCAAAATTCTTCACGTTTACGGTCCATGAGACCCTCCGGAATGTGATGTTCACGGAAAGCCTCACTGAACTCAGCCCAAGTAGTGACATGGCCCGCCGGGCGCATAGCTCCATAATTCTCCCACCATAGACTGGCGGGGCCTTCAAGATGATATGCAGCAAAGGTGACCTTGTCAGCCTCCGCTACCAGCGCGGAACGCAGTTTGTGAGAGATACTGCGAAGCCAGTCATCAGCGTCGAGAGGCTCGACGGAGTGGTGGAACGTGGGTGGATGTAATTTGATAAAATCACTGAGTGACACCACGTTAGTCCTCTGATGGTGTGCTGTGTTCTGTTCAATACGCTCTAACAAACGGTTGGTCTCCCGCTTGTTTCTCTCAGCTTCCATCATAACCTCGGCTAGTGAAGGAGGATGAGGCAGATTTGCATCCCTGGCTTCACTGCCTTCGGCCTGCTCTTGAGAAGCAGGGTTAGCGCGCGTGTTGACCATCCTAGGTAACAAGACAATGATTTAGTCAGAATGATAAAATTCCGACATAGGATACAGAATGTAAGGAATAACTCGAAATGCAAGATGATCATCCGTATGACATGGTAAAAACAGAACTGCTTCTTTTATTCCATCGTCATACACACCATACAGGGTTTAGTACAAGACCAAACAAAGTACTATTACGGTGAAAAGAGGATTACATCTCATCGGAGGCATCCCAAGCTCCTATACATTATTTTTCTACACCTCCGGAAAATACAAACTAGGTCATATCCCACGAGTCACGCGGGACGATAGACGACACAGCTAGTGCGAACTAGTGATACTACCACTAACTCAGACCGATCCGTAGTAGTCCTCGTAAAAGTCACCTCCATAGCCTGGAAGCTCAACATGATCATCCGGAAACAGACGATCTCGCGGAGCTTGTGGACCATAGGGGCTAGGATGAGGCCTTGGACCAACAGACGGTGGCCTGCGGGGACCGCGAGGTGGGGTGATGCCTCCTACATCACGCCAAACCATCACGTCTGGCAGAGCAGATCTCACAGGATAGAGATCGCGCATATCTGCATATCCAGCTTGCACCGCCGGTGCGAACCGAGTCAAAGTGGCCCAGTGGTCAGCACGGGTATTGAAGAGCTCTAACCTCAAGGCCCGATTTTCACGGTCCTTATCCTCGAGCATCTCAGCAGTGGTGCGAGTCCGTGAATCCTCCTGAGTGGGGTCAGCATAAATAGCCTGGAGATACCCTTGTGCTCCCGGAAGTGATCCTGGCATATACCGGAAATCAGAGTCCCGAAATAGACCAGATCTGACTCGCATAATGGTCATCATAGAGTAGGCGGCGTCCTGCACAGCCATCTCAATAGTAACCCCGAGTCCATAAGAGCAGTGAAGAGGCTCGGTGGATCCAGGATAAGATGGAAATATCCTGACAGTGCAGAGATACTGGCTTTGATTAAAGTCTCGGAATTGCTCTTCGACCGTGTACTCAGGATACCAGCGGTATCCAGCCTCAGTCATTACCCTGACCAACTTGGCAGTATGGCCGGGTACATCTAGGCATCGAGTCAGGCGAACCACTTGATTGAGGTCGCGAGTGGCCATCTGAAAGCACAATCATAATGCAAAGGCATTAGAATTTCTAGCGAAATTTCGGCAGCATAACAGCTGTAAATGCTCAAGAAGGATTTTGAGACATTTGACAAAGGACTTCGTACACCCTCAACATCATCATATCAAAGTTCTGAATCCATTCTAACAACATAATGTGGTAGTAGAACTGAACTAGGCTTGTATCCATCAAACTTATAAGGTACTACTGATTAGTAACACGTGATCCTGATAGAGAGAATAGGTCCTAATTCCTTAAACCCCGGTGGAAGAATGGACTGACTCAGATCAGAATGTCATAAGATAAAGGAGTAAAAAGAGCCTTACGTTCCAACCCACAAGCAATTCCCCTACATATAACTAAAGAATTTCTAGACTCAACATCGACCAGTTTGGCTTGGAGAACCTACAGGCAGTCCGGCTCTGATGCCAACGATGTCAGGACCCCGACTCGATGTCACATCGATCTAGCCGGTAACACCTCATATCACCTTGCGGCCTCACGCACGGTATTCCCACGGGTGTCGCCTTACCATTGCCCGGGACCGTTTGCGCATTTTGGCTCACGTATATGATAGTGTCGCTAGCATCCATATGATAAAGAGCCCGGGCTGACATGACTAGTCGTAAACCCAAAGTGGCACAGACTTACAGGGACAGGCATCCATGACCCGGCTTCGAACGTGTCGGTCATCAGCAAGTGGGTCCGGGCTGTAGCACTGGGCTAGCAGGACTCCGGTAAACCGGGCTGTAGCGGGCTAACAGGACTCCGGTACTCAAAGCGTGACATTTCCCCGAAGGGACAGACACAGGAACGAAGAAGGACACATGCCGGCCAGCCTAAGTGTTCCAGAGCAGTAGCAAGCTACCAGGGCTCAGCGGTAACACTAGGAG
This sequence comes from Triticum dicoccoides, assembly GCF_002162155.2. Classification (NCBI taxonomy): domain Eukaryota; kingdom Viridiplantae; phylum Streptophyta; class Magnoliopsida; order Poales; family Poaceae; genus Triticum; species Triticum dicoccoides. The sequence continues at coordinate 20,820 of NW_021281359.1, forward strand.
ACATTTCCCGGTAAGAGAGGCTACTAAAGATAAACAACTAGATAGTCAGATCCCACACATACCAAGCATTTCAATCATACACACAATATGCTCGATATGTGCAAATACAACGAAGCATCACAACATGACTCTACGACACAAGTACTTTATTTAAGGCTCAGGGAGCCATACATAACATACACAAAGGTACGGGTCCCACGACCCAACATACAAGTCATACAGTCATACAAACCAGCAGCGGAAGTAACTTGTCTGAGTACACAACTAGTAAAATAAAAGAGGCTTGGGAAGCCTAGCTATACTACAAGGTCCTTCACAAGCTCAGGGTCACCACCTGGGTCTTTAGCCTACTCGTTGATGTCAACGTCTACATAGAACCCATCAGAAGGGGTTGCAGCGTCTTCTGTAAAAATGTAATTATAGCAACATGAGTACAAAGGTACTCAGCAAGACTTACATCAGATCCTACATACATGCATATTATCAAGAAGGGTTGGTGGAGTTATTGCAGCAAGCCAGCTTTGACTCTTGGCTAGACTATCCTACGATACTCCAACTTGAAATGGTTTTGCGCACACGAGTCCACTACTCACCACTTCAATACACTACCGAGGATCCACCTCCGTCTTCCTACGGAAGAGCCATCCTCGGCACTCACACTTATCTTGAGGCTTTTAACAGTTTCCATTTACTTGTTTATGAACTGTATAGGCAACCAAGTAGTCCTTTACCGCGGACGCGGCTATTCGAATAGATCATGTTAACCCTGCAGGGGTGTACTTCTTCATACACGCTCTCACCACTTACCGTCGTTTACACGACATGTACTCGGCAACCTTCAAGCGGAAGCCCAACGTGGGTGTCGGCCACGACCTACCTAATCACCTAAGCCTCCAGTCCAGGTTTATCGCCTATCCAGGTTCCATCCGCAGGGAGTCCGGCCGAGGTTTCCCATACGGCCCCGAACGATGTGAACAGAGTTCCCGAGATACCTAACGGGTATTCGGTACACCGTGCCACGTACCTACCGCATCACAGCCCACCCCTACGGTCAGCGCTGTCCACGGCCTCCAGTAGGCTACAAACACCAGAAACTACTTGCAACTCCTGGACGGAGAACTAGGGTGAATAAGAAGCCGAGAGGGTCCATTGGTTTCGGGCCCAATGCATGGTAGTAGCTGATTCTTAAATCACACATACAGATCTCAGTGCTTAAGGTCGGCTTCAATGAAACAACCCACCATGTACTCCTACATGGCCTCTCATCGATACCTTTACCAAATCGTGTTCACCACACCACTCTCATTACCGACATAATCATTTCACTCTAGCCCATCACCCAGATGAACCAGACCTGACACGACTCTAAGCATAGCAGGCATAGCAAGGTAGGAACAACACATACATATGGCTCAATCAACTCCTACCCATGCTAGTGGGTTTCATCTAGTTACTGTGGCAATGACAGGTCATGCAGAGGAAATGGGTTCAACTACCGTAGCACACAGCAGTTTGAATCGCGTTGTCTTAATGCAGTAAAAGAGAGCAGGAGCGAGAACATGGGATTGTATCGATATGATCAAATGGTTGGTTGCTTGCCTGATGGTTCGATGCACTGATACGGTTCTTCGTTAGGGTAATCACGGTACTCCTCGGAGGCAGAACCTGTCGCAAAGGACACCGACACACAACCATCACCAAACAATGTGCAACAATATGATGCATGCATGAAACATAGCAATATGAGTGTGTTGGGCTAATGCAACTAAAACCAGAAGGGTTTGAACAAATTTGAATCAAAGATTCAAATTTCAAACTCAAACATGGCCTTTTAAAGTGCTTTTCCTTGTTCTGCTTAAAACATCAATTTAACTTGTTTGATCATGCATGAAAATAGTACAGATGGATAGATTGGATTTTTATGATCATTTTTCATATATAATTTGTCCAATTTGGAGTTACAGAATAAAAGTTATGAATTTTTGAAGTTTAAATAATATTCTGGAATTTCCTGATTTAATTTAAATCCAGAAATATAATTATTGCGCCAGCATGACGTCAGCATGATGTCAGTGGTCAACTGCGGCTGTCTGGGGTCAAACCTGACGTGTGGGGCCCACACGTCAGTGACAGGGGGGTTAAACAGGGTTAAATTAATCCTAATTACTAATTAGTGGCGCTGGGGCCCACTAGTCAGTGTTAGGGGGTTAACTAACAGTGGTTAGCGCTAATCCTAATTAGCTACAGGGCTGGGCCCACCTGTCAGGGACTCAGGGGGGTTCCTGCCGTGGTCAAAGTGGGTCAAACCCACCGGCGACGTGACGCCGGCGAGGCCCGAGACGGCGGCGCGATGCAGGATCGCGCTACAGGGCACGGGCGAGGCCGTTCTTGGGCTCGTTGGAGAGCTCTTGCTCCCGCGCGTCGAACGGTGGCCGTGGCTGTGCCTGAGGTGGCCGGAGTCGACGGCGGCGAGCTCGGCTGCGGCCGCCGGAGTTCGGTCGTGCACGGAAACGGGGTTGGAGCTCGAAGGCGAGCGAAGCGAGGCGCTAGGGATGCTCTATGGAGCCTTACGAACTCGTTGGACTCGCCGGGGTGACCAAATGGTCACTGGAGCTGCGTCGACGGCGAGCTCGGCGACGGCGGAGGTTCGGCCGTGGTGGGGAGGAGGCTACGGTGAGGGAACGAGGGGGAGAAGAAGGGGAAACGGTGGCGTAGCTCACCGCGGTTGCAGTGGGCGTCGAAGCGGGCTCGGGGACGCGCTGGAGACGGTGAATCGACGGCGACGGTGGTCGGAGCCCGAGGAGGGGAACGGCGACGTGGCGGCGATGCAGGGCTTCCGGAGGCCCGTGGAGCGGTGGGGAGGAAGAGGAGGTCGAGGCGGAGCCGCTGAGCTAGTCGGGGGAGCGAGGGGTGGCCGGAGACGGCTGCTAAGGCGAACGGCGGCGACGGTGGTGTTCGGCCGTGAGAGAGAGAGCGAGGGAGAGGAGGGAAGAGCCGAGGGCGAGTGAGAGAGAGCAGGGGGGAGGCGTGGCGTCGTCCAGGGCATCGAGGCGAGGAGGGGAGGGCAGGCAGGCAGGGAGAGAGGTGGCGTGGCGCGGTGGCGCGCGCGCGCGCCGGCCACACTCCCCTCCCTCTGTCGGGACGAAGACGACAGAGGAGGGAGGCGGGCTGGGCCGCCTGCTGGCTGGGCCGGCCAGCTGGATGGGCTGCACAGTGGAGGAGCCCAGGTAAGCTTCTCCCTTTTATTTTTTTCTGTTTTCTAATTTCTGACATTTGTTTTGATTTAAATAATATATTAAATCATTTATTTAACTTATGCCAAATTTTTCAGGGGCTAGATATATTATTCCAGAGCTCCTTTATAATTGGCATAATATTTGGACATATATTAATATATATAGAAATATATTTCCAAAGCAAATATTTATGCATTAATTCCAAATGCCCAAAATAAATGTCCATGAGCCACTAAAAATATTGGTTTGTTTTTTATCTCTGTCCAATATTTTCAGAGATCAACAAGAGCATTTTCTTGGACCCTTTTGGAGAAATTTTTATTTGGGTCATTTTCAGAAATGATTCTGAGGGTTTCACAATCCCCATTTCAATTTAAATGGAATTTTAAACATGATGCACACACTCTGATGCATGACTAGCTAGGGTGTGACAATACTCTTGCTCGTTCTTCGATTGCTTGCAGGAATAGACCTTCGTGGTCAGGCTGACCGTGCTTCCAGCATTGTCAGTAACCTCAGGAGATTGGTTTAGCGATTGCTAAGGCGCAACGTCGTGCACGTTTGTTGTCGGATCGTCAAAGTCGTCTCCACCAAATCGATAGTTATCATCTCATCGAAAGATTGGGACACCCTCGCCTCTATCAAGTGGTATCAGGATGTGGATGTGGTCTTGTGGTGAGAGAAAGCTTCTCCACCATCTCCATGCTAGCCAAGTTGTTGCAGCTCCCTCCATCTATGATGACGTGCACAGAACGTTCTTTCACAACTCCCTTGGTATGGAACAAATTGTGCCTCTGATTTTGCTCAGCTTGTGTGACCTGCACACTCAAAACACGTTGAGCAACTAAACATTCATACCTGTCAGCGTCTTCAGGAGCCATGTATTGCGTCTCATGATAAGAATCATCTCCACCATGTTCTTCACGTGTAATAAGAGCCAAAGTCTCCTCATCATAGTCACTAGCGGACTCATATCCACCATCCGCGGTAGCAATCATCACACGCGGAGATTTGCATTCTCTCGCATAATAACCTCCTCCCTTACAACGACGACAAATAATATCACTTGTGTGCCCTGTTGATGCCATGGAAGAAGAAGAACTCTGTGCAGGCCCAGCAGGTGCGCTCTTGGCAGATAATGGTGGTTGTGCCTGTTTTCTTGTATCACGACTGGAGGAGGCACGTGATTGAGGTGCTGGTGTAGTTGAAGTAGAAGATGCACGCGGTGTCCATGATGAAGGTCGGCCTGCAGAAAAGTTAGTTCGCGCCAATGCTTGTCGATCCTGCACTTCACGTTCAGCTTTACAAGCAAGATGGAATAAACGAGTGATATTAGTATACTCCTTATAGTCTAGAATGGTCTGAATCTCTCTATTTAATCCACCCAGAAAACGTGCAAGCATAGCTTCATTCTCCTCAACAATACCACATCTAATCATGCCAGTTTGTAATTCCTGATAATATTCTTCTACAGAATTTTTTCCTTGTCTTAAGCGCTGTAATTTTTGAAGCAATTCACGTTGATAATATGGTGGAACCCAACGAGTACGCATAGCAGTTTTCAAAGCAGCCCAAGTAGTTGGAATAGGATATAATCTACAATGTTCAGACCACCATACACATGCAAAACTAGTGAAAGCACAAACAGCAGCAGCAACTCATCTCTCCTCAGGATATTGTAAACATGTAAATCGTTGTTCAGTTTCTAACTCCCAAGTAAGATATATATCAGGAACATATCTACCCTCAAATGGTGGAATGTTTAATTTCAGTTTAGGAATATGGACATCATCTCGTACCTGAGGTGGTGGTGCAGGCCTACCATTACGAATATATACCTGAGGTCGACCTGGTGGTGGTGGTGCAGGTGGCTGCACGTTGATGAGGACATCAATACAATTGTTACACCCACAGCCCCTGCTGCTATACATACTGGACCAATTACTAGAGCTCGTGCACGCCAACTAAATTATCAGGTACTTTCGTTTCTTGGTAATGATTCTAATGTTCATGAGAATATGATGCTGCCTAAATTGGATACATTTGTTTTGCTTACAAATGAAGGGCCTAGCTTGGAGAAGGATGAACATTGGAGCAAGAACAAGCATGGAGATGATGGCATGCGCAAGGGGAACAAGAACGGAGTTACAAGTGATGATTTCAGGACTTTGAAGCCACCATAATGTGTGCATGAAGCCTTGGACGAAATATACAAGATGCCACTTCATAAATTTCGTCCCGAGGCTATTTTAGGTGCTGCGTCACCTTATTATTGGGCCAGGCCCATGTAATTTCGAACTACATAAGTATAGGCTATTTTTAGAGTCCGTATGTGTGGGAAAACAAGAGATAGGGTTGATTTCGGACCCCTCCACCAAGGGCCACGAAATCCACCCCCTCTTCCTCCATATATACAGCCCTTAGGGCATCGTTTAGACCTTGGGTTTTGTTTAGATTAAAAGTTCGCCATAGCTGCAACTTCGCGTACTTCGTTTGTGTTCAACGACCAGACAAAGGCGTCACAGAACCCCACCTTGATCAATAAAGCTTTCATCTTATATTCGCAATATCCAGATTGCAATCTTAGTTTCTTGCTTGTTCTTCATTTGCTCGCAGGAAATAGACCCTCCTGGTCAGGTTGATCGTGCTCCGGCGTGGTCAATAACCTCTCGGAGTTGGTTTAGCGATTGCTAAGGCGCGACGTCCTCGCACGTTCATAGTCGGATCGTCAAAGTCGACTTCCACCAAAGCGATATCCATCATCTCATCGAAAGACGGGACCCTCGCCTCTATCAACTCACATCTTCGCCTGATCGAATCTGCATCTTATCTAGTTTGTCTTTGAAAGAGAGAGAAAAAGAAGATAAAAAAAAAAGAGAAAAAAGGAAAGAAAAAAAAAGAAAAAGAGGGAGAAGAAAAAGAAAAAAAAGGCGTGAGAAAAAAAAAGAATTTTTTTTTGGATCTATCTAGAATCAATCTCGTACCTGAATTCGGATTGGAATCTGTTTTGCGCACTGTTCAGTAAAACAGGTGTATCTTCCTCATACGAAGTCAGTTTTGGCTCCGTGAGTACTCAAATTGAAGATAGCGACGAGCCGCATCTAAATAGTTGCAGAAGCTTGTTCAATATTTGACACCTCAAAATCGGCTTCTAAATAGGTCTTTTTTCCCTCCGAAGTTCGTGAACACAACTTGTTCCAATTTTTCAGGCCAGTTTTAGAATTCTTTGACTCCTCATATCAACTCGGAATTGAGTGATTCTTTTTGCATTGGAAAGCTTGAGTTAGTAGCATTCTTTGAAAGAATTTATCAGAAAATTGTCTCAAACTTTTCAAGAGGAAAGTTGGAGAGAGAGTTGTTGTATATCCTGCTTGGCAGTTGTTTTTCATCATTATCTTCACTGCCGTTGTGATCTTCACTTATATCTTGCTGTCAAGAGCTACTTAGTATCCTTCATTGATGCTAGTTGTGCTACGCCGTGACCTCATTAGTGTTCTAGGCTCGCGTCTCTAGTCCGGTCTAGCCTAGGACCAGCACAGTACCGTCGTTGAGCGTTTATTCAACATTGTATCTTTGAATTGATTATTGCTAATCTTTTGCTACCATATATAGCCAACCCAGCTCCACATATTTCTACACCGTGTATACGTACGCTCCCCTAGCAATCGCTTTACTCAATATTCGGAGTTACTTGACACCGCTGGTTACCGATCACCGCCTGCTGCATGGTAAGAACTTGTAAGACATTGATATTTGCTTTACTGTGAGCGTTTTACCACCACATCCTAGTAGTTATAGGAACATTATTTTTGGGTTTTGTTTCTTGTTCTACTAATCATGACAGGATCCAGAGTCAATTCATGGGCTTTGTCGATCACGGGAGACGTGCCACCACCTTTGCAAATACCACAACCGTCACGAGAGGTGCACAAACATCCAAATTCACATGATCAGGTTAATGTATCTATACCACCATTTAATGGCCGTTTTAAACCTGCTTTATATATTGAATGGGAGTTCGACATAAAAAATATATTTGCTTCCCATAATTTCGATGAACATAAAAAGGTTAAGGTTGCGGTTGGTTCTTTCACTGGTTATGCTTTGGTTTGGTGGAGTGAATATTGTCGGTTACACCCTGATTATATACCTACTACTTGGGATGATTTGAAACTTGCCATGCGACATACATTCGTCCCTGCTTATTATACTCGTGACATGATTAAGAAGTTGCAACACTTAAAACAAGGTAGTGAAACTGTAACAAAATATTATGATGATTTACAAACTACCTTGTTGCATTCCTCTTTAGAAGAAAGTGAAGATGATTTTATGGATAGATTTTGGGGAGGATTAAACCGTGATATTCAAGAGATACTAATTCATGAAGAGTGTTATCCTATGGACCATTTGTTTCATCTTGCTTGCAAAGCTGAACAGGAAATAAAACGACGTGTTGGCCACGAGGAGAACAAACGCACGGTGCACATTCCAAGAGTTGATATGATTGTTCCTTCAACTACTAGGCATACTATGACAACCACATCCGTTGTTGTCAGGACTACATCACCTCCACCATGTGACACATCGCTCCCGAGAGTGGCTACATCATCTGAGTTGATCATAAGAGGTAATGACAAAGGTACCGATCTTCCATCTCTACATGAGAATGATGAGTGCCTTGTCAATTTGAATGCACCATCTGATGAGCTACCCACTACTTTGATCACACCACCTATTTTAGAGGACTACCTTGATAATTTGACTTTGCCATGTGATCAAACAACTGAAATACCAACAATTTTGAGTGCACCCATTGAATTAACTATTGATGCAAAAGAACCAATGTTTAATCATTTTGATATGACCTCTAATCTTGGTGATGATTCTGTGTTGAATGACTTGTTGCATGTTTGCTTATTTAAGCATGTTGTAGCATGTAAATTTGATGCAAGTAAGGTTTATTCACCAATGTTGGGATGGTTTAATGATGAACATTGTCAATCTTTTGAAATGAATAAGAGCTTCACTTATATGTGCAAACTGAGTTGCAATATTTTCATGCCTTCTACTTCTTGTGCTAATTTTTTGGCTTTAGATTTTATGAACTATGCAAGTTACTCATCTATTCATGTGTCATATATGCAAAAATCAAGGGAAGTAAAAATGGATGACATATACATATACAACATGTACACCTTGTCTCTTTTGTTAGCCACATTTCAGATTAAGCAACGCCTAGGACGGCTTTATTTTCAAGAAGGGGAGGATGATGAGGACATGACTACCTTGGATATGACCAAAAATATTGCATATATGCATATTTGTCAGGTGATTTCTAGTGCAAACTATTCAATAATCTATTTATGTTATCCAGAACAAAAATACTTCACACACTTTTGTGTTTTGTCCAATTACAGGTGTATGGGACATTTGTACAATCCACATACGAAGATAAGGAAGAAAGAGATGTTTATTTGCTGTCCAAAAAGTTCTCTCACGTCACTTTTGGCCCAAGAGAAGATAGAGTCCAAGTCTCTCACGTTCTGGATTCAGATTCGGACTGCACAGACATACCTGACTCAAAACGCACACAAGTTTTTCATACGGACTCCGAATTGGGTGATTCTTTTTTTGTTGGAAACTAGATTTCGTGCACTTTCCAACCCAATTGGAATCACCTTCAAATTCGTTCGGAGCGTTGAGTTGTGGACGAAACAATCTGATGCTGCAGCAGAATCCGAGTCAAACTACAAGTCCAAAGGTGTTACATCACCTCCACTTGGGCCCATTGGCCTTGTACGACCTAGATTTAGTTTTAGGCTGCCTTGGGACGTCCTCCCACCTCCTTGGCCGCCACCCCTTGCTCCTATATAAGTAGATCCATCTAGTAGCTTTTCCTTGGGATTTGTTTAGTTAAAAGTTAGCCATTGCAACTTCGTGTACTTCGTTTGTGTCCAACGACCAGACCAAGACCGCTTACGGATCCCCACCTTTATGAATACTTCATATATACTCGCAATATTCAGATTGCTTTTATCATATTCTTGCTTGTTCTTCGATTGCTTGCAGGAATAGACCTTCGTGGTCAGGTTGATTGTGCTCTGGCGTGGTCAATAACCTCTCGGAGTTGGTTTAGCGATTGCTAAGGCGCAACGTCGTGCACGTTTGTAGTCGCATCGTCAAAGTCGTCTCCACCAAATCGATAGTTATCATCTCATCGAAAGATCGGGACACCCCACCTCTATCAGGGAGCTGCAATAACTTGGCTAGCATGGAGATGGTGGAGAAGCTATCTCTCACCACAAGACCACATCCACATCCTTACTACATCCAATGGTTCAACAACAGCGGCAAGGTTAAGGTAACACGTACTGTTCGTGTGCATTTTAGTATCTCTACATATGCTGATTATGTTGATTGTGATGTGGTACCTATGCAAGCATGTTCCTTATTACTTGGTAGACCATGGCAATTTGATAAAAATTCTGTACACCATGGTAGAAACAATCAGTATACTCTTGTTCATAACGATAAAAATATTACTTTGCTTCCTATGACTCCTGATTCCATTTTGAAAGATGATATTAATAGAGCTAATAAAGCAAAACAGGAGACAAATAAGAGTGAAAATCAGATTGTGGCAAAAGAATTTGAGCACCAAATGAAGCCTAATAATAAACCATCTACTGTTGTTTCTGAAATTAAATTGAAAAGTGCATGTTTACTTGCCACCAAATCTGATATTGATGAGCTAGATTTTAGCAAATCTGTTTGCTATGCTTTTGCGTGCAAAGAGGCATTATTTTCATTCGAGGACGTGCCTTCCTCTTTGCCCCCTGCTGTCACTAACATTTTGCAGGAGTTCGCTGACGTCTTTCCACAAGATGTGCCACCGGGATTACCACCTATTCGAGGGATTGAGCATCAAATTGACTTAATTCCCGGTGCTTACCCAACCGTGCACCATACCGTACCAATCCAGAGGAGACGAAGGAGATTATGCGTCAAGTACAAGAACTGCTCGACAAAGGTTATATACGCGAATCTCTTAGTCCTTGTGTTGTTCCTATCATTTTAGTGCCGAAAAAGGATGGTACGTCGCGTATGTGCGTTGATTGTAGAGGCATAAATAATATTACTATTCGTTATCGTCATCCTATTCCTAGGCTAGATGATATGCTTGATGAATTGAGTGGCTCTACAATATTCTCCAAAGTTGATTTGCGTAGTGGATAACATCAAATTCGTATGAAATTGGGAGATGAATGGAAAATAGCATTTAAAACTAAGTTTGGATTATATGAGTGGTTAGTCATGCCTTTTGGGTTAACTAATGCACCTAGTACTTTCATGAGGTTAATGAACGAAGTTTTACGTGCTTTCATTGGAAGATTTGTGGTAGTTTACTTTGATGACATATTGATTTATAGCAAATCTTTGGAGGAACATTTGGAACATTTACGTGCTGTTTTTATTGCTCTACGTGATGCACGCTTGTTTGGAAACCTTGGAAAGTGCACCTTTTGCACTGACCGAGTATCTTTTCTTGGCTATGTTGTTATTCCACAGGGAATTGAAGTTGATAAAGCCAAGATTGAAGCTATTGAGAGTTGGCCGCAGCCCAAAACGGTCACACAAGTGAGGAGTTTCCTTGGCCTCGCTGGTTTCTATAGGCGTTTTGTGAGAGATTTCAGCACCATTGCTGCACCTCTCAATGAGCTTACAAAGAAGGATGTGCCTTTTGTTTGGGGTACCGCACAGGAAGAAGCCCTCACGGTATTGAAAGATAAGTTGACACATGCTCCTTTACTCCAACTTCCTAATTTCAATAAGACTTTTGAGCTTGAATGTGATGCTAGTGGAATTGGATTAGGAGGTGTGTTATTACAAGATGGAAAACCTGTTGCATACTTTTCTGAAAAATTGAGTGGGCCTAGTCTGAACTATTCTACTTATGATAAAGAATTATATGCTCTTGTTCGGACCTTAGAAACATGGCAACATTATTTATGGCCCAAGGAATTTGTTATACATTCTGATCATGAATCTTTGAAACACATTAAAAGTCAAGCAAAACTGAACCGTAGACATGCTAAATGGGTTGAATTCATTGAGACTTTCCCTTATGTCATTAAACACAAGAAGGGTAAAGAAAATGTTATTGCTGATGCCTTGTCTTGTCGTTATACTATGCTTTCACAACTTGACTTTAAAATATTTGGTTTGGAGACCATCAAAGAACAATATGTTCATGATGCTGAATTTAAAGATGTATTGCAGAATTGTAAGGAAGGGAGAACTTGGAACAAGTTCGTTCTTAACGATGGATTTGTGTTTCGTGCTAACAAGCTATGCATTCCAGCTAGCTCCGTTCGTCTTTTGTTGTTGCAGGAGGCGCATGGAGGAGGATTAATGGGACACTTTGGCGTCAAGAAGATGGAGGATATACTTGCTACACATTTCTTTTGGCCAAAGATGAGACGGGATGTTGAGCGTTTTGTTGCTCGCTGCACTACATGTCAAAGAGCTAAGTCACGACTCAATCCTCATGGTTTATATATGCCTTTGCCTGTACCTAGTGTTCCTTGGGAGGATATATCTATGGACTTTGTTTTAGGTTTACCTCGAACAAAGAAGGGGAGGGATAGCTTATTTGTTGTCGTGGATAGGTTCTCGAAAATGGCACACTTTATACCATGTCATAAAAGCGATGATGCTGTTAATGTTGCTGATTTGTTCTTTCGTGAAATTATTCGCTTACATGGTGTGCCAAATACTATTGTTTCAGATCGTGATACTAAATTTTTTAGCCACTTTTGGAGATGTTTATGGGCTAAGTTGGGGACTAAGCTGCTTTTTAGTACTACTTGTCACCCCCAAACTGATGGACAAACTGAAGTAGTCAATAGAACATTGTCTACTATGCTTAGGGCTGTTTTGAAGAATAACAAGAAAATGTGGGAAGAATGCTTGCCTCATATTGAATTTGCTTATAATCGTTCATTGCATTCTACTACTAAGATGTGCCCTTTTGAAATTGTGTATGGTTTCCTACCTCGTGCACCTATTGATTTGTTGCCTCTTCCATCTTCAGAGAAGGTTAATTTTGATGCTAAAGAACGTTCTGAATTGATTTTAAAAATGCATGAGTTAACTAAGGAAAACATTGAGCGTATGAATGCTAAATATAAACTTGCTGGAGCTAAGGGTAGAAAACATGTTGTGTTTGCGCCTGGAGATCTTGTTTGGTTACATTTGCGTAAAGATAGATTTCCTAATCTGCGCAAATCAAAGCTAATGCCACGTGCTGATGGTCCTTTTAAGGTGTTAGAGAAAATAAATGATAATGCATATAAACTTGAGCTACCTGTAGATTTTGGGGTTAGTCCCACTTTTAACATTGCAGATTTGAAGCCTTATTTGGGTGAGGAAGATGCGCTTCCGTCGAGGACGACTTCATTTCAAGAAGGGGAGGATGATGAGGACATCAATACCATTGTTACACCCACAGCCCCTACTGTTACATATACTGGACCAATTACTAGAGCTCGCGCACGCCAATTAAATTACCAGGTACTTTCTTTTCTTGGTAATGATTCTAATGTTCATGAGATTATGATGCTGCCTAAATTGGATACATTTGTTTTGCTTACAAATGAAGGGCCTAGCTTGGAGAAGGATGAACATTGGAGCAAGAACACGCATGGAGTTGATGGAATGCGCAAGGGGATCAAGAACGGAGTTACAAGTGATGATTTCAGGACTTTGAAGCCGCCATAAGGAGTGCATGAAGCCTTGGACGAAATATACAAGATGCCACTTCATAATATTCGTCCATAGGCTATTCTAGGTGCTGCGTCACCTTATTAATGGGCCAGGCCCATGTAATTTCGAAATACTTAAGTATAGGCTATTTTTAGAGTCCATATGTGTGGGGAAACAAGAGTTAGGGTTGGTTTCAGACCCCACCCTCAAGGGCCACGAAATTCCCCCCTCTTCCTCCATATATACAGCCCTTAGGGCGTCGTTTAGACTTTGGGTTTTGTTTAGATTAAAAGTTCGCCATAGCTGCAACTTCGCGTACTTCGTTTGTGTCCAACGACCAGACCAAGACGTCACAGAACCCCACCTTGATCAATAAAGCTTTCATCTTATATTCGCAATATCCCGATTGCAATCTCAGTTTCTTGCTTGTCCTTCGTTTGCATGCAGGAAACAGACCCTCGTGGTCAGGTTGATCATGCTCCGGTGTGGTTAATAACCCTCGGAAGTTGGTTTAGCGATTGCTAAGGCGCGACGTCTCGCACGTTCATAGTCGGATCGTCAAGGTCGACTCCCACAGAAAACGATAGCCACCATCTCATCGAAACATCGGGACACCTTAGTGATAGAGGCAAAGGTGTCCCGTCTTTCGATGAGATGGTGGATTTCGCTTTGGTGGAAGTCGAC
>NW_021281359.1:39827-54774 GCF_002162155.2 Triticum dicoccoides
TTACCAGTTCTTACCCAGCAGCAGGCGGTGATCGGCAACCGTTGTAGTCAAAAACTCTCAAAGCTTGGATAGAGCGATTACCAGGGAGAGTCAAACGCACGACGTAGATGTATGTGGAGCTGGGAAGGCTTATAATATGGTAGCAAAAAGGGTCAGCAATAATCAATTCAGAGATGCAAAGTTGAATAAACGCTCAACGACGGTACTGTGCTGGTCCTAGGCTAGACTGTGCTAGAGACGCGAGCCTAGAACACTAACAAAATCACGGCGCGGCACGTAAACAAGGGAAAAGCACACTCTGAATTTTTTTTTTCGCTCTTTTTTTTTTGCGCTCTTTTCTTTTTGCGCTGTTTTTTTTTTTTTGCGAAAAATCACTATAATGGCGAGTGTCTCAAAACTCTTCCTAGCTCAAACTGACAGGATGGGCACGAAATTTTTCGACCAATTTTTTTTTTTCGACTGCCCGGACCCAAAAACTTGAAACGGGTCAAAAAAAACTGCCTATAATGGCACCTGTCTCAAAACACTCAGAAACACCGAAAAATAGGATAGCCAGAAATTTTTTTGAAAAATGCGTTTTCGAAAAATTTTGGGCCTAAACGGAGCGTGGCTATCTCGAATTTTTTTTTTCCGAAACCTACTCCGGCAAGGAAACACGAATCGGAATCTAGATGGATCCCGAAAACAAACCTAATAAGCAAGGAACTCGGATTGGTGGTGGATATATGGTGGTGGTATATGGCAGCGGTGGTGGTAGCGGTGGTGGTATATGGATATGGATCGGTGGTGGTATATGGGCACGGATTGGTGGTGTTATATGGATACGGATTCGGAGCGGTGGTGGTAGATGGCAGGGGCGATGATGATGGTGCGGCGGCGGCGTGACAACTTATGACCAGAACTCGAAACTCTAAAAGACTAGACTCTAAGACCAGCAACAAGACCGACGATGCAACCGCAAATTCAACAAAGCAAAACCCTAAAAAGATTATGCAAAGGCTCAGATTGGTTCGGATATGATGAACTAACCCTAATTTTTTTTTGTGGCTTTCTCGTGGACTGTAGGTATGAAGAACAGACTCGATCTAAACTACGAAAAACTGTAAAATCTCACCGAGCAACCTGGAAATCTGATACCACTTGATAGAGGCAAAGGTGTCCCGTCTTTCGATGAGATGATGGATATCGCTTTGGTGGAGGTCGACTTTGACGATCCGACTACGAACGTGCGAGGACGTCGCGCCTTAGCAATCGCTAAACCAACTCCGAGAGGTTATTGACCAAGCCGGAGCACGATCAACCTGACCACGAGGGTCTGTTTCCTGCGAGCAAACGAAGAACAAGCAAGAAACTGAGATTGCAATCTGGATATTGCGAATATAAGATGAAAGCTTTATTGATCAAGGGTGGGGTTCTGTGACGCCTTTGTCTGGTCGTTGAACACAAACGAAGTACGCGAAGTTGCAGCTATGGCGAACTTTTAATCTAAACAAAACCCAAAGTCTAAATGATGCCCTAAGGGCTGTATATATGGAGGAAGAGGGGGGAATTTCGTGGCCCTTGGTGGAGGGGTCCGAAATCAACCCTATCTCTTGTTTCCCCACACATACGGACTCTAAAAATAGCCTATACTTATGTATTTCGAAATTACATGGGCCTGGCCCAATAATAAGGTGATGCAGCACCTAAAATAGCCTCGGGACGAAATTTATGAAGTGGCATCTTGTATATTTCGTCCAAGGCTTCATGCACCCATTATGGTGGCTTCAAAGTCCTGAAATCATCACTTGTAACTCCGTTCTTGTTTCCCTTGCGCATGCCATCATCTCCATGCTTGTTCTTGCTCCAATGTTCATCCTTCTCCAAGCTAGGCCCTTCATTTGTAAGCAAAACAAATGTATCCAATTTAGGCAGCATCATATTCTCATGAACATTAGAATCATTACCAAGAAACGAAAGTACCTGGTAATTTAGTTGGCGTGCACGAGCTCTAGTAATTGGTCCAGTATGTATAGCAGCAGGGGCTGTGGGTGTAACAATTGTATTGATGACCTCATCACCTCTTGTGCGGTTCCACTAATATCAAGCAATCAAGCAACATTGTCGGTGTGAGATTTTGGTTGAACTGCACAAAACACTCTTAAAACAAAAGTGTTTTGTGCAATGCAACAAAATGTCACAATAGCAACAAGGTGAAGTAGATAACCTTGTTTACACAGAGGTGCAAAGGAAACAACTAGTGGTCAATAACGATGGATGACACAGAAGCCAACAAAAAGAAGCATCTAACTTATCTAAATGGGAAAGAAAGCAAGACAGTAGCATTTCTCAAATGGTGGCATTCATTCATATTAATAGAGAGATTATATTAACAATAAAATTCGTTAAACATGTAATTTGCTTTTAACTATGGCATCGCTTCAATTTTCCAGCGGCATTATTAGAGGGTGTTTGTTTACAGGGACTTTTTTGTGTAGGGACTACAAAAAGTTCCTTTTAATCCCATCTAAACCAAACAGGAGGGACTTTTAGGGACTAAAAGTGGGCATTTGGGACTAAAGAAAGAAGACCTCGAGGGAGAGTCTTTTTGGGACTTTTTCCAACAGTTGTCCCTGCCCCGCATTGCACCTTATCTCTATTAGTTCATTACTAGGGGTAACATGGTCTTTTAGCATGTCATTTAATAACCTCTAGTCCATGTTTAGTCCCTGGAACCAAGCAGGTCGGAACTAGGTACTTTTTAGTTGGGACTAAAAAAAAGTCCTAGGACTTTTTAACCTAAGAGGGCCTTAGATTAACAACAACTAAAGGGTTGCATGGGACAGTGGACGCACCAGCACCATGTGCATCTACCAATGTATAAAGGGGTGATGCATAGTCTGTTGCAACAAAGAACAAACAACCAAGGAGCATATTTGTGTTGGTCCCAGTTTTGTTATCTTTAGACACCTTTCCCTATGTGAGGGCAGCAAATCTAGTCCTGCTCAAACTCTACAGCCATGTCCCCCAAAACAAAAGATCAGTTTGTTACAGATGTGCGTACTGCATTTGTCATTGTTTTTCCTTTTAGACCAACATAGGTGCTGGATAGCCAGTCTGTACTACTTCCCCCCTTCTTTTCCTCTTTGAACCATGTCCTAGATTCATGCTATACAACTTTCCCCACTACTTCCCCCCTTCCTTTCCTGTTTGAACCATGTCCTAGATTCATGCTATACAACTTTCCCCACTACTTTCCTGTTTGATCCAACAGCTAGATTCGTGTGCAAAAGCGGAAAAATCCCACATGCAGCTAGAGCAATGCATGTGGAATAAGTAAATTATACCTTAAGATTCTCAAGGTGCGGCTCAGGGCAGCCGGAGGCCGATCTGCCCACACTATGTACGGCAGCAAGGAAGAAGGGGTCGGAGTCCCTCCCACGCCGCCGTTGGGTGAAAGAGAACAACTGTGCCGGTAGTGGATTCCCTCCCTCGCCGACGGCGACAGCATTAAGCATCCTTCCCTTCCCAATGGACGGATCATGTCGGCTCTTTGACCAGCAGTGAGGGGGGGGGGGAGAAAGAGAGAGAGAGGCCAACGAAGTCTTGTTTAGATCTGGAGAGGGTGAGAGAGTGTGAAGAGAGAAACTACAAGTGATGAGGCTCTAGCGTGTATATATATAATGGAGAGAGAGTGTGTGTGTGTGTGAAGAGTGCAAACCCTAGAAAATCGTTTTAAATTGTGCACGAAACAGAACCCTTTATTTAACGTAGTGAAGCAAAATACTAGGGGCAATGCTAATACGTGAAGAAAATTTAACGCTCGAAGGAGTCAACTCACAATTAACGCTGCACGCCTCCCGGCCGTGCTTATTAACATTCACGTGTGGTACACGACCCTCCGAAGTGAACAACAACTGAACCACACATGGTCAAAATATCGGAAAGGTGGGCTGCACCATCCTCCAATTTTAAATATTTTGGGCACTTGTATTCGGCCTAAGTCAGTGTGCCACCGTATGTACTAAGGGTTACAATGGGTGCTAAGAAACTAGGGCGTATTGTGAGTAATTGCCATGGCATTTATTTGTAGGGTCACCTGCAAATTGTGAAACTCTATTATCCTCTTATTTAGTGGATGAGGCAAATCTTTTGCCTCCATTTCGAAAAAATAGACGAGAAGTTCAATTTTAATAATTTAATTTGTACACTTTGCTCTCTTCCAATAATTTTGGGCACTTGTATTCAACCTAAGTCAGTGTGCCACCGTATCTTGTACTACTCCCTCCGTCTAGGTGTAAGTCACGTTAGAAGGTGCAGCGGGACCAAGGTGCAAGCAGATTGGAGGAGAAGGAGAAACTTGACCCGTCCTTCCTCCAATCAAAGCCCTGATTTATGTCTCTAAACGCAACAATTAATCACAACAATTAAGAGATGTCGTTTTAGCTGTAGGGCCACATATTAACCCGCATGCAAGCCGACTTTGATTTCTTGACTGATCAACACGTAGTTGCGCTCCATGCATTGGGTTTCTGGGAAGATAACAAGGCAGAGTAAGTAACAATGCTCGCTAGCAATGAGGCTAGGAGGGGATTGAGATGCAAAGTTAATGGACGACGCCTAAACATTTTGGGAATACCTAATTTTTGTAAGATGACTTAACACCTAGACGGAGGGAGTACTACTCCTCAGTCCAGGTTTGATGGAATATTTGTCACCTCTTCTCTTCTTGTATATACTCCATTTGTATCTCACTTCCTGTGGCTTCGCACTTGCACGATATTCCAATTCTATGAACCTGTGCGTGCGTGTGCATGTGTGTGGGTGTGTGTTTAACAGTGTGTGTGTGTGTGTGTGTGTGTGTTAGAGAGAGCGACACATCGACCTACTCCTACAGAGAGATGGTTTGTAGTGTACGATTTAGCCGCGAGAGTCGATGCATCCTCTCGTTTCCGGGCATTCGGTCGGGATAGCTGCCACGCCCGCTCCTGACCAGCCTGGCCCACCCAAAGCCCCTCCATCGCCAGCGTGCGCTTCCCGCCCGAAATGGTCAGCGCCGCTCCAAAGAATCGGTGCCGCATTCATGCCCGGGCAGAGTGGCTGTGACCTCTCACTGGCGCCTGTGTTGAAGGGAGAAGCGGATCAAGAGTGATGGTTGCTTCGTCCGTCCAACTTACTGCTTGGTCTATGTAATTTGACGGCTCATTGGTCATTATTACCGAGGTGGTACGACTGCTGGATGTCCCACGCTTCGGCAAAAGGAGGTACTAGATTACAATTATCTCCATTCTTACAGCAGAGGAGTGCGAAAGCAGTGAAAACACGTAGGCTTAGTGATTACATGGCCCACCTCACACTATCACCATATTTTCTGGACATCGTGCGACACCTAACTCTTTACATAGTAGTATAGTACGTACTGTAATTTCTCAGCGAGATAAATTTCTACAATTCTATGAAGCTTTTAGTTTCTGTTTCACATATCTTGCGTCCAAGTTTTCCCTGCTGCAACATTTCATCAAATACAAAGGATACTAACATGCATGCTATTCCATCTCAATGATTGATATATCATAGCCAATATGTACTCCCTCCATTCCAACATAAGTGTCCCAACTTTATGCAAACTTTAGTACAAAGTTGTACTACTACTAAAGTTGACACTTATTTTGGAACAGGGACAACTAAAGAAACAAAAACGATCCATGCAGTCCCTAGCCCTTGAACCCTAAACCCTAACCAGGCTTTAATTTGCTACCAACATTGAAGATTCCGAAGAAATGAAGTTTGCAACCCTTTGACCATCGGATCATTTTGTGCAGTTTCACTAAAATCGAAATGAGCATCCCTGTGGAAAAGAAATTGAAGAAGTGTGATTAGAATAAGTGATAGAGGCGAGGGTGTCCCGATCTTTCGATGAGATGATAACTATCGATTTGGTGGAGACGACTTTGACGATCCGACTACAAACGTGCAACGACGTTGTGCCTTAGCAATCGCTAAACCAACTCCGAGAGGTTATTGACCACGCCGGAGCACGATCAACCTGACCACGAAGGTCTATTCCTGCAAGCAATCGAAGAACAAGCAAGAATATGATAAAAGCAATCTGAATATCGCGAATATGTATGAAGTATTGATAATGGTGGGGATCCGAAAAGTGGTCTTGGTCTGGTCGTTGGACACAAACGAAGCACACGAAGTTGCAATGGCTAACTTTTAACTAAACAAATCCCAAGGAAAAGCTAATAGATGGATCTACTTATATAGGAGCAAGGGTGGCGGCCAAGGAGGTGGGAGGACGTCCCAAGGCAGCCTAAAACTAAATCTAGGTCGTACAAGGCCAATGGGCCCAAGTGGAGGTGATGTAACACCTTTGGACTTGTAGTTTGACTCGGATTCTGCTACAGCATCAGATTGTTTCGTCCACAACTCAACGCTCCAGACGAATTTGAAGGTGATTTCAATTGGGTTGGAAAGTGCACGAAATCTAGTTTCCAACAAAAAAAGAATCACCCAATTCGGAGTCCGTATGAAAAACTTGTGTGCGTTTTGAGTCAGGTATGTCTGTGCAGTCCGAATCTGAATCCAGAATGTGAGAGACTTGGACTCTATCTTCTCTTGGGCCAAAAGTGACGTGAGAGAACTTTTTGGACAGCAAATAAACATCTCTTTCTTCCTTATCTTCATATGTGGATTGTACAAATGTCCCATACACCTGCAATTAGACAAAACACAAAAGTGTGTGAAGTATTTTTGTTCTGGATAACACAAATAGATTATTGAATAGTTTGCACTAGAAATCACCTGACAAATATGCATATATGCAATATTTTTGGTCATATCCAAGGTAGTCATGTCCTCATCATCCTCCCCTTCTTGAAAATAAAGCCGTCCTCGGCGTTGCTTAATCTGAAATGTGGCTAACAAAAGAGACAAGGTGTACATGTTGTATATGTATATGTCATCCAATTTTACTTCCCTTGATTTTTGCATATATGACACATGAATAGATGAGTAACTTGCATAGTTCATAAAATCTAAAGCCAAAAAATTAGCACAAGAAGTAGAATGCATGAAAATATTGCAACTCAGTTTGCACATATAAGTGAATCTCTTATTCATTTCAAAAGATTGACAATGTTCATCATTAAACCATCCCAACATTGGTGAATAAATCTTACTTGTATGAAATTTACATGCTACAACATGCTTAAATAAGCAAACATGCAATAAGTCATTGAACACAGAATCATCACCAAGATTAGAGGTCATATCAAAATGATTAAACATTGGTTCTTTTGCATCAATAGTTAATTCAATGGGTGCACTCAAAATTGTTGGTATTTCAGTTGATTGATCACATGGCAAAGTCAAATTATCAACGTAGTCCTCTAAAATAGGTGGTGTGATCAAAGTAGTGGGTAGCTCATCAGATGGTGCATTCAAATTGACAAGGCATTCATCATTCTCATGTAGAGATGGAAGATCAGTACTTTTGTCATTACCTCTTATGATCAACTCAGATGATGTAGCCACTCTCGGGGGCGATGTGTCACATGGTGGAGGTGATGTAGTCCTGACAACAACGGATGTGGTTGTCATAGTATGCCTAGTAGTTGAAGGAACAATCATATCAACTCTTGGAATGTGCACCGTGCGCTTGTTCTCCTCGTCGCCAACACGTCGTTTTATTTCCTGTTCAGCTTTGCAAGCAAGATGAAACAAATGGTCCATAGGATAACACTCTTCACGAATTAGTATCTCTTGAATATCACGGTTTAATCCTCCCCAAAATCTATCCATAAAATCATCTTCACTTTCTTCTAAAGAGGAATGCAACAAGGTAGTTTGTAAATCATCATAATATTTTGTTACAGTTTCACTACCTTGTTTTAAGTGTTGCAACTTCTTAGTCATGTCACGAGTATAATAAGCAGGGACGAAAGTATGTCGCATGGCAAGTTTCAAATCATCCCAAGTAGTAGGTATATAATCAGGGTGTAACCGACAATATTCACTCCACCAAACCAAAGCATAACCAGTGAAAGAACCAACCGCAACCTTAACCTTTTTATGTTCATTGAAATTATGGGAAGCAAATATATTTTTTATGTCGAACTCCCATTCAATATATAAAGCAGGCTTAAAACGGCCATTAAATGGTGGTATAGATACATTAACCTGATCATGTGCATTTGGATGTTTGTGCACCTCTCGTGACGGTTGTGGTATTTGCAAAGGTGGTGGCACGTCTCCCGCGATCGACAAAGCCCATGAATTGACTCTGGATCCTGTCATGATTTGTAGAACAAGAAACAAAACCCAAAAATAATGTTCCTATAACTACTAGGATGTGGTGGTAAAACGCTCACAGTAAAGCAAATATCAATGTCTTACAAGTTCTTACTATGCAGCAGGCGGTGATCGGCAACCAGCGGTGTCAAGTAACTTCGAATATTGAGTAAAGCGATTGCCAGGGGAGCGTACGTATACATGGTGTAGAAATATGTGGAGCTGGGTTGGCTATATATGGTAGCAAAAGATTAGCAATAATCAATTCAAAGATGCAATGTTGAATAAACGCTCAACGACGGTACTGTGCTGGTCCTAGGCTAGACCGGACTAGAGACGCGAGCCTAGAACACTAATGAGGTCACGGCGTAGCACAACTAGCATCAATGAAGGATACTAAGTAGCTCTTGACAGCAAGATATAAGTGAAGATCACAACGGCAGTGAAGATAATGATGAAAAACAACTGCCAAGCAGGATATACAACAACTCTCTCTCCAACTTTCCTCTTGAAAAGTTTGAGACAATTTTCTGATAAATTCTTTCAAAGAATGCTACTAACTCAAGCTTTCCAATGCAAAAAGAATCACTTAATTCCGAGTTGATATGAGGAGTCAAAGAATTCTAAAACTGGCCTGAAAAATTGGAACAAGCTGTGTTCACGAACTTCAGAGGGCAAAAAGACCTATTTAGAAGCCAATTTTGAGGTGTCAAATATTGAACTAGCTTCTGCAACTATTTATATGCGGCTCGTCGCTATCTTCAATTTGAGTACTCACGGAGCCAAAACGGACTTCGTATGAGGAAGATACACCTGTTTTACTGAACAGTGCGCAAAACAGATTCCAATCCGAATTCAGGTACGAGATTGATTCTAGATAGATCCAATTTTTTTTCTTCTCTCTTTTTTTTCTCACGCTTTTTTTTCTTTTTCTTCTCTCTCTTTTTCTTTTTTTTCCTTTTTTCTCTTTTTTTTCTCTATCTTCTTTTTTCTCTCTTTTTTTTGTCTCTTTTTTTTCTCCCTCTTTCCAAAACAAACTAGATCTCAACTATTATTATGACAATGAATGGTGGGTAGCACCTGGTGGAAATTGATGGATGGGTGGTGGACAGCGGAAGAGATAATGATGCAGCGGTGGCGTGACTAATGTGAACAGAACTCGAAACTCTAAACGAACTAGACACTAAGACCAGCAACTCGACACGACGATGCAACCGATAATTCAACTATGCAAGCAATGAATAGAAAATTGTAAAGGCTCAGACTGGCTTGGATAAAGGATGAACAGATCTAACTTTTTTTGTGTGGCTTTTTCTTGGACAATAGGTAAGAAAATAAATCTAATCTAGGAAAACTGGAAATTCTCACCGAGCAACCTGAAAACTGATACCACTTGATAGAGGCGAGGGTGTCCCGATCTTTCGATGAGATGATAACTATCGATTTGGTGGAGACGACTTTGACGATCCGACTACAAACGTGCAACGACGTTGTGCCTTAGCAATCGCTAAACCAACTCCGAGAGGTTATTGACCACGCCGGAGCACGATCAACCTGACCACGAAGGTCTATTCCTGCAAGCAATCGAAGAACAAGCAAGAATATGATAAAAGCAATCTGAATATCGCGAATATGTATGAAGTATTGATAATGGTGGGGATCCGAAAAGTGGTCTTGGTCTGGTCGTTGGACACAAACGAAGCACACGAAGTTGCAATGGCTAACTTTTAACTAAACAAATCCCAAGGAAAAGCTAATAGATGGATCTACTTATATAGGAGCAAGGGTGGCGGCCAAGGAGGTGGGAGGACGTCCCAAGGCAGCCTAAAACTAAATCTAGGTCGTACAAGGCCAATGGGCCCAAGTGGAGGTGATGTAACACCTTTGGACTTGTAGTTTGACTCGGATTCTGCTACAGCATCAGATTGTTTCGTCCACAACTCAACGCTCCGGACGAATTTGAAGGTGATTTCAATTGGGTTGGAAAGTGCACGAAACCTAGTTTCCAACAAAAAAAGAATCACCCAATTCGGAGTCCGTATGAAAAACTTGTGTGCGTTTTGAGTCAGGTATGTCTGTGCAGTCCGAATCTGAATCCAGAATGTGAGAGACTTGGACTCTATCTTCTCTTGGGCCAAAAGTGACGTGAGAGAACTTTTTGGACAGCAAATAAACATCTCTTTTTTCCTTATCTTCATATGTGGATTGTACAAATGTCCCATACACCTGCAATTAGACAAAACACAAAAGTGTGTGAAGTATTTTTGTTCTGGATAACACAAATAGATTATTGAATAGTTTGCACTAGAAATCACCTGACAAATATGCATATATGCAATATTTTTGGTCATATCCAAGGTAGTCATGTCCTCATCAATAAGATTACTGGGACTAGTTGTTGAGATATGAACTCATCACAAATACAGTAAAAACCAGTAGAGGTATGTGCGGGGCAAAGAAGTAGAGAAATATCCACATGGAGGGATGTGGGCAGCTAGGGCAATGGTGCAAGCCGGCTGTAAGGAAGTTGTACCTGAGGGATGTCGGGACATAGCTCAACATAGAGGAGGGCGGCGGGAGGCGGCAACTACCCACGTCGCGGTAGCAAGCAAGGGACGAAGGCAACCTCACCGGCTTTGCAAGAGAGAACGGAGGGGACCCCTGATCGGGACGTGTCGATAGTGGGTTTTCGCCATCAGCAACGGCAACCGCATCTACACAAAGCATCCACCCCTTCCCCCAGCGGACATGATCCGCCCGGATGTTAGAAATGTGGCCATGGTCGTTTTGTGCGAGAGAGTGTGAAGAGAGCAACCCTAGCAAGCAATCGTGTAGGCTCGTCCTGGCTATGTATATAGTGGAGAGGTTTCCTTTTCTCTCCATATGAACCTATTTATACTGTGTACGTGCCACCGAAGAAAAAAAACTTTATTTGTAAATGATGTGGCACCGTTCATGCGTGGTTCCCGACCCTCCATTATTTATAAGTGAATAACTACTACTAGACACGTCAAATTATCACGTGGGCTGCATCATCTTACAGAAAATGAGCTCCACCGTGTCACGTGTGTGGTTGGGGAAGACGCAAAAGACACAAAGAGTGCTACTAGTACTACGTGCGTGGGTGCGTGCACCTCTTCTCTTCGAGCATGGTTATTAAAAGTATCGGCCACTACTGTACCACACGGTTATTATATATGTGCAAAGAGTATAAGTAGTAATAATGACTAATAAGCCGTCAAATCACGAGGCCCACCTTTCTCTATGTTTGACCGAGGAAGCCGCCATCATTTCACTCCCCGTTGAATATCCATCCGCTGCTACCTCTGCAAATAAATAATAATCCGCTTCTACCTCCGTAGCATGGTTAATAAGATAGCCATGTCAATCACGATGTAGAAATATCATTCACTGATACAATAGGGATGGATCTAAGGCTGGTGATTTTTTTACTTTATCTGTTTCTCTTTTTGTCTCATTTACTCATTTTACATAGGAGCATGTGTAGAGGATGGCTATTCCTTTCGATGGGACTTCTTCATGGGGTTTAAGACTAAGCAGCTTCAAATTATGCCTGCTGCCCACCACTCTGAATCGTGACATCTATGATAGGGAGTACTCCCACTACAAAAATGAGGTCCACTAGGTCTAGCATGTCTAGTAAGAAGAGACGGTCACGCAAAGCATACATCGTGTTGCCTTCTTCCTCATACAGTATGTACCACTGGTACGTACTACTAGTACTACTACTACTCGTTCTCCTATAAACCTTGCGCTTGGCATCTCCAAAATATTAACCTTGCGCTTGGCTCCCCGCCTCTTCAGAAAGTTGAGCAATAATGGTACTACCGTATATATCATTCTGGCTATCTGAGACCGAATGAATTGATGCACGCCCACCACGTGGGCGAGGGTTGAGGGTCGAGGGGCGAGGGAGAGTGCGTACTATTACGTCTGTTTCAGTATTGACTACATACGGACCAAAATGAGTCAATCTACACTCTAAAATACGTCTATATACATCAGTGTTTGGAGTATGTACTAGTAGTTCATATTGAAATCTACTAGAATACATATATTTCAAACAATATGATAATCTCTCTAACCAAGGTAGGGACGAGGAGTAAACGGAGGGAGTAGTAAATTTTTCTCCTCGTCCTGCGAGCCACCGCGCCCGTGGGCGGGGGAGACGGTGAACTAAGCAAGCTTCTCCTCGTTCTGCGAGTTGACGGGACGCATCAAAAGTAATATGTACAGAGCATCTCCAGTGTATAGAGCCTTGCCTCTAAGGTAGGCCCCATATGGTTTGCCTCTTTTTTAACATAACGCATCAAGTCACAATTTGTTTGTTCACCCATGCTACATGATCCTCCATCAAGTGGACAACCAGTACACTTGTCAAATTACCACGTGGGCTGCCTTTTCGTACAGAAATGAGCTCCACCGTGTACTCGCGCTGGTGTGTTGGAAAAGAGATGGGAGTACGTGTACCATGCGTGCACCTCTTCTCTTCGTGCATGTCCCCCACCTACGTGGGTGTGTGAGAGAGAGAGATACAAACCTGGACAGATGGCGTGTGCGTTCGTGATGTTTTTTGTGGGGGGGGGGGGTGATTTCGTGAATGTATTTGTGGGAATGTGTCGATGATATCTCAAACAAAAATTTGACACATGCAATGTGTGTGAAATAGAGGCCTATCTATATCATATATAGAGGGGGCGATCCACGAGAAGAGAGGGATGGGTCATAGATATTGATAGAGTCGAAGAGATGACCAAGTGGGTGGGTGCGATATCGATGAAGAGAGCCATCGAAATTGTGTGAGTGCAAGTCAAAGATATAGGGAGACTGACCTACCATAAATGTCAGAGGGTGTAGGGCAAGTTTGTGTGTGGTAGGTGATAGAGGCAAAGGTGTCCCATCTTTCGATGAGTTGGTGGCTATCATTTTGGAGGAAGTCGACTTTGACGATCCGACTACAAACATGCGAGGACGTCGCACCTTAGCAATCGCTAAACCAACTCCGAGAGGTTATTGACCACGACGAAGCACGATCAACCTGACCACGAAGGTCTGTTTCCTGTAGGCAAACAAAGAACAAGCAAAAAACTGAGATTGCAATCTGGATATTGCGAATATAAGAGGAAAGCTTTATTGATCAAGGTGGGGTTCTGTGACGCCTTTGTCTGGTCGTTGAACACAAACAAAGTACACGAAGTTGCAGCTATGGCGAACTTTAATCTAAACAAAACCCAAATTCTAAATGACACCCTAAGGGTCGTATCTATGGAGGAAGAGGGGGGAATTTCGTGGCCCTTGGAAGAGGGGTCTGAAACCAACCCTAACTCTTATTTCCCTACACATACTGACTCTAAAAATAGCCTATCCTTGAGTATTTTGAAAATAGATGGGCCTGGCCCAATAATAAGGTGACACAGCACCTAGAATATCCTCTAGACGAAATTTATGAAGTGGCATCTTGTATATTTTGTCCAAGGCTTCATGCACTCCTTATGGTAGCTTCAAAGTCCTGAAATCATCACTTGTAACTCCGTTCTTGACCCCCTTGCGCATGCCATCATCTCCATGCTTGGTCTTGCTCCAGTGTTCATTCCTCTTATCCATGCCAGGCCCTTCATTTGTAAGCAAAACAAATGTATCTAATTTACGCAACATCATATTCTCATGAACATTAGAATCCTTACCAAGAAACGAAAGTACCCGATAATTTAATTGCGTGCGCGAGCTCTAGTAATTGGTCCAGTATGTATAGCAGCAGGGGTTGTGGGTGTAACAATGGTATTGATGTCCTCATCAGCAGGGAGACATGACTAGAGCGCTTGATGCATCGGTGTGTGTGTGGGGGGGGGCGGAGGGGGGAGGCAGAGACCTAACTAGAGAGGTAGATCGACTTGTGTATGTGTTGAGAAGGAGAGACCTATCTATGTCTTGAGGGAGATCGGTCGACATCCATACATAAGTGAAGGACGGGAAATAGGTTGGGACAGAGAGAGAGAGAGAGGATAGAGAGAGGGAGGGAGAGGGGTAGGGTGCTAGATGGGTCATGGAGTTGCTTCTTGAAGATGGTGGGAGAGGCATACTAGACAAACTAAGGGTAGAACTGCAATATTATCAATAAGAGCGGGGATGTGTTTCTGTGTGTACACGTGCGTGATAGATGTGTCGGGACGCATGCATGGATGATGAAGGGGGACCATGTGTTTGGTAAGAAGACCTAACTAGATCGGCAGATCAACTGTTGTTTGTCAGAGGAACGGAGAGACACAACTAATGAGGTAGATCGATCGATGCGTGGGGAAAATGATTTATAATGACCTAGCTAGCTATATGTATAGCGGGAGATCGGTCGGTGTACATCCATTTGTTAGAGGCAAATAAGGCCCAGCGAGACGGATAGACAGAGAGAATGGAGCTAGAAAGTGGTGCGAGAGGCCTAGCTACTGGCTAGATAGGGGGAGGAGTGTGCGATTGTGAGATTGATGAAAAGAGGGGCGAGATTTTACATGTGTGTGGGACCGTATGAGAGACACGAGGCATGGACACAGAAAGAAGGAGATGGAAGGTGCATGTGTATGTTGTAGGCAGACATCGCTGGAGAGGTTTATCGATCAGTTTGTGTCAGAAAGGAGTTGTGGAGACCATGGGTGAACGA